>NC_084613.1:49172949-49292949 GCF_033978795.1 Nerophis ophidion
ACCTCTTCTCACTCCGACACTTACCAAAGGCATGCGGTAAATTTAGGCCTGTTCTTATAAATTTGAGCGTGGTGTAAGGATACCATCATGAAAAGCACATTTGATAAACAAAAAACGTTATTATGGTCTTACCTTTACTTATAAATGAAGTCCATGCACAGCTCCTTCTGATCAAAAGCATCAATAACTGGTTTATAGAAGTCTTCCTTATCTTTCTTCAGTTTTAAAAGTCTCTCTGTCTCGATGGATATCTTCCTTAATTACTTCTTGCTTCGATTGAAAGTCCAGTTTAGAAAACTGTTTTATTTTAGATATGTGATCCTCCATGTTTAGATAGATAGATAGATAGATAGTACTTTATTGATTCCTTCAGGAGAGTTCCTTCAGGAAAATTAAAATTCCAGCAGCAGTGTACAGAGTTGAGATCAATTTAAAGAAAAAAGTAAATAATGGGGGTTTAAAAGGAAACAAAATAGAGAAATATTACAAAAAGAATAAAACAATGGGAATAACAATATAACAGTAAAATAAGAATATAACAAGACAAAGTAGGCAGTAGTGACCATGTTATGAAAACGTATTGCACTGTTAATGTTTTGCATCCCCTGTCATCCTAGTACCCCCCGCCCCCCGTCCCAGAGAGGAGTTGTACAGTCTAATGGCGTGTGGGACAAAGGAGTTTTTGAGTCTATTAGTCCTGCACTTGGGATGAAGCAGTCTAGAACTGAACAGGCTCCTCTGGCTACTGATAACACTATGCAGAGGGTGACTGGCATCATCCAGGATGCTCACTAGTTTGTCCACAGTCCTCTTCTCTGCCACCGTCACCAGTGAGTCCAGTTTCATTCCGATTGTAGAACCGGCCCGCCTGATCAGTTTCTCAAGTCTGGAGCTGTCCTTCTTAGATGTACTGCCCCCCCAGCACACTACCATGTAGAACAGAACACTGGCAACCACAGACTGGTAGTACATCCACAGGAGTTTTCTACAAATGTTGAAGGAGTGCAGTCTCCTGAGGAAGTACAGCCTGCTCTGTCCTTTCTTGTACTGGTGGTCCGTGTTAACAGTCCAGTCCAGCTTATTGTCCACCCAAACCCCGAGGTACTTGAATGAGTCCATGGTCTGTACCTCAACTCCCTCGATCACAATAGGTTGTGACCGTGGACTCGACCTCCCAAAGTCAATGACCAGTTCCTTGGTCTTTGACGGATTGAGCTGCAAGAGGTTCGTGTGGCACCAGACAACAAAGTCCCTCACCAGGTTCCGAAACTCCTCCTCTCTGCCGTCCCTGATGCACCCAATGATGGCTGTGTCATCCGCGTACTTCTGGATGTGACACAGCTCTGAGTTGTAGCAGAAGTCAGCGGTGTACAGGGTGAAGAGAAGAGGGGCCAGCACCGTTCCCTGCGGTGCTCCGGTGCTGCTGATCACAGTGTCAGACGTGATGTCCTTCAGTCTGACGTACTGTGGCCTGTCGGTGAGGTAGTTCGAAATCCAGGCAACCAGGCAGGGGTCCACTTGCATTTTGTAGAGCTTGTCCTGAAGGAGGCGGGGCTGGATGGTATTAAAGGCACTCGAGAAGTTAAAAGTGCAAGGGAGAGGAAAATGTAAACGATCGCTGCTCACACTTGCTGCTTGTTGTCACTTCTTCTGCAGCCAAGTAGTCGCAAGAAGGATCACTTGCGCCCTCTACCACCAGGAGGCGGCAGTCATTTAATGACTCATATTTGACACTCGCAGCTACGGTATTTTAATAAAACAAAGCTGCTTACTGTTCTTTTTAGAATATTCAATAGCTTGGACCTTAAATCCTACTGAATAGCTCTTAATCTTCCCTTTATGCGATTTCAAAATATTGAAATCAGCCTCCTCCATTTTGAAAATGATGACAGGTGAACTGTCACTTGTGACGTGACGAGTTTGACCCGGCGGAAATTCAAGGCATATGCTAATTATTTTGCGAAACGAGTTTGACCCGGCGGAAATTTTAGACATGCGCTAATAAAAATAATATTTTGCGAAACGAGTTTGACCCGGTGTTAATCCTGAGCTGATGGTAATGCTAAGCATGTGCTAATTATTTTGCCAAACGAGTTTGACCCGCCAGTAATTCTAGGCAGGCGCGTACTATATTCCCGGCGGCAATAGAAGGAAAAACGGTATCACATATTGTTATGAACTTGTGTGTTACTACATTATATATATATATATATATATTTATATATATATATATATATATATATATATATATATATATATATATATATATATATATATATATATATATATATATATATATATATATATATATATATATATATATATATATATATATATATATATATATATATATATATATATATATATATATATATATATATATATATATATATATATATATATATATATATATATATATACTTGCAGTGTGTATACCAAACGTTGATTGAGGGTTTGAAATTGTTTTACAGGGCTTTGAAGACTACAACGTAATTCCCATTAGCCGCATCTTTTAAGCGGTTTTCATCATCTTTAAAATCGGGGGAAAAAAAAGAGATGTCTTCTTGTTTTCATAATGATTGTGAACGATAGGAACAATTCCAAAAAAAGTGCCGTTCCCTTTCAAATTGCTCTGTCCATGTCCTCTCCGATTGTTCTGCACAGGAAAACAAAAACCAGAAAAGTTAAACACAAGATCACAATCATTTATAGGAGTAAATATTTTCAATTAACGTGCAATTGTACACAAAAAAACAGCAATAACTAATATCGGTACATTGATGCACATATTCCAGCCACACGTTATTCGACATAAAACCTCTTGCAGTCTATACAGGTCGTAGAGCTTTACTTCCAAATGTTGAAAAAAGCTCTGGGAATGAAGCTGCCTGCAATGGCCAAGAACATGCCTCTCCCTAGGGGTAAAGAGAGGGGCAAAGAGCACGGATGTCTCTCAACAATACGATCGTCGGGTCTCATATTTTAACCCAAATGTATATCAATACTGTCACCCTAGCCTGGCATGTCTGCTTTTATGTGTTTTAAACGAATAAATAGAGTTCTATTTACATTTTAAATTCGCTCTTTCTGCACCGCACAGCGCTGCCATGTTGAAGATACTGTAATTTTCAGAGTTGAGCGCTCAAAGGATTTCGGATATGAAAGAACGTGAAGTGTACAAACACTTATTGCTACTGGGAGAAAAAGATACATTTGTCGGCCGGATTCGAATGACACTTGGAACTTTTTTTTAATTGGAACAGCCTTTGCTCACCGCGATGACGTCAGCACCCCACAAATGCGCACTGTAAAAGATGCAGCCATCGAATTGAGACACAGGTTTTTAGAGGTATGAAATGTCCCCTATCTGAAATCCAGTGCGCATGCAATGGTGCACGTTAACCAGATCTATCAGTAATGAACTCTGGACCACACAATCTTGGAATGCATCGTTACCTCAGCAGAGGAACAAATCCATGGCCAAAGGACAGCCTTGGTCAAGTGCAGAAATCTCAGGCTAAACCTTTAAACCCCATTTTGTCATTAAACAGACTCGGACAGCACTTAAAAAACAAAAAATTCTAAATATTGCAGATGTTTTAAAATGTATGTTACTTAACGAGCTGCATTACAATCAAACGCTGCTGTTTCACCATGCTGCTCCGGTCATTAGAATGATGCCCAACACTTCCACCTCAATTGTACCATGTTTTTGGCTTAAAACATTCCGATTAGTCTCTTTATTAATTTCTGTAAAAATTCCCCTCCTCAACTGTGCTTTTGGAATATTCCGTTATGTTAAGGTGCCTTATTATGCAAAGAAAAAGTATCTTACTTATCGCTAATTTCTGTTGTGTATCTAGGATCTGAATAAGTCCTAAACATTTTAAATCAACTGTAGCGGCATTGCAGGGATATTTACAAAACAATCTTACCCTCATTCATACTTCCGCCAACCGAGCCGCTTGGAATTTGCACAACCTGTTACGTTTTTTGCACAGATGGCATCTCCCGATTATCCATATATGGTATCCTCTGCTATTCTCTTGTTGTGGGACAGAATAGCTCGTTCATGCACATGCATCCTCCGCTGTTGCCATTTCTAATTCAAAGTGTCAGTAGACTCACGATGGAAGGGCCAACAACTACAACATGGCTGACGAAGAGAAGACAGTCGAAGTGGAGCCACGTACATAAGACCGCCCACAAAACGACTCATCCTGAAGAGTCAGTCAAAAAGTGGGTTTCAAACGGTCTGTAAAACATAATCTATGCCAGATTATGACCAAAGAACCACCACATTCCATGTTTTGTTGACCACAAGGAAGAAAATAATATGAACTCTATAAAGAAAAACAAGACATAAAGGAGTCTAATGATAATAATAATAAAACGTGAATTATTTTAAATACAAGCTCATGGCCCTGGTGGAGTAAATCATTTTCTCATGGCTCTGGAGGAGTAAAACATTTTCCCAGAGAGTTGCGATCTCAATTCTATACAAGAAAATCAGGATTCACAGTTATTGCACAATCATGACTATTTGGGTGATCTTGGAGTCAGTATGTGTGTTGAACCTCGATGTTTCCAATCCCAGATGGGGGACAGCAGATGCTTCCTCAAAATAGCCCTCCTTCACTATATTCATTACCGACAGCTATGACAGTCACATTTACTGGTCTAAATCCCCTGTCCTCTGTTTGATGTGACTGTTTTCAAACATACCATATAACCGCAGATCTACTGTTTGGTCTTATTGTAGGGCTGGGCGATTCGGCAAATAAAAGGTATATAGTACTATAGTAGTTTCATGTTTTCATATCATCCGATCGCAATCACAATGATCCATCCATCCATCCTTTTTCTACCTCTTATTCCCTTTGGAGTCGCGGGGGGCGCTGGTGCCTATCTCAGCTACAATCAGGCGGAATGTGGTGTACACCCTGGACAAGTCACCACCTCATTGCATGGCCAACACAGATAGACAGACAACATTCACTACAATTTACTGTTGCCAATCAACCTATCCCTGGGTACATGTCTTTGGAAGTGGGAGGAAGCCGGAGTACTCAGAGGGAACCCACGCATTCATGGGGAGGACATGCAAACTCCAAAAGGAAAGATCCCGAGCTCGGGATTGAACCCTGACTACTCAGGACCTTCTTATTGCAATCACAATGACAATTTTTTTAAAATCAAAGGCGGACGGTCCCGTGCAGGACTGTGGCGAGTTCCGTTGCATCTCTACAGCAGCTTATATTTAATACAAGTACATTAAAGGGCACTTTGAATTTGAGGTACTGTAAAATAATGTGTACCAACACGTTTAATGATTGTTTCGGGAACAAAATGTTTTTTTTATCCACAAATTCAAAAATGATTTGTATATCAGAGGAGTTGAATCTTTGCAGACACACAAACAAAAAGTTTGATTAAAAATATTTAGTTATCTCCCATTTGGAAGCAATACAGTAGTTCAGTCACAAACACATTTTGTGAGTGCCTGCAAGTGCGCATTCAGGGTAGGATTACTTGGGAGCTGCAGCAGATAGGGAAACCAGACTCACTAAAGTCGATGCTTCTTCTGAATGATGTGTTTCAGCTTCTATGCCTATCTTAGCCATATTTCTTTATTATTTTTCTTCTGTGCTGAACTTCCAGCTGCGTCAGGGGAAAGAGACACAACGCTGATTGGACATTAATTACGACATGAGGAATGTTGTCTGTCTTGGCCCTGTGATGAGGTGGCGACTTGTCCAGGACGGAATCCGACTTCCGCCCGAATGCAGATGGGATAGGTTCCAGCCACCCCCGCAAACCCGAGAGGGACAAGCGGTAGAAAATAGATGGATGGAGCCTGACTTTTTTTGATGGTGGAACGGGAGGTCAATACAGGCAAACTGTTCCGTGTAAAATAATCCCAATCATTGTTGCTTCCCAGCTGTTTACTACTGCCGTAATTTCTAACAGACATTTCCACCATGTTTGATTGATGTAAAAATGCTAACAGCTTATTACAGTGATCAAACTTAAATGAATCCCGATCATCAATAACGATTACCGTATTTTTGGAAGTATAAATCGCACTGGAGTATAAATTGCATTTTTGGGGGAAATTTATTTGATAAAACCCAACATCAAGAAGAGACATTTGAAAGGCAATTTAAAATAAATAAAGAATAGTGAACAACAGGTTGAATAAGTGTACGTTATATGACGCATAAATAACCAACTGAGAACGTGCCTGGTATGTTAACGTAACATATTACGGTAAGAGTCATTCAAATAACTATAACATAGTGAACATGCTATACATTTACCTAACAATCTGTCACTCCTAATCGCTAAATCCAGTGAAATCTTATATGTCTAGTCTCTTACGTGAATGAGCTAAATAAAATTATTTGATGTTTTACAGTAATGTAAAAAATGGTAAATGGTAATGTGTTAATAATTTCACACATAAGTCGCTGCTGAGTATAAGTCGCACCCCTGGCCAAACTATGAAAAAAACTGCGACTTATAGTCCGAAATATACGGTATATAAGCGCCCAACCCTAGCGTATTCCTGACCTTCCTGCACATCTGTCCATGCCTGAAGGCTGAACCAGTACTCCCGATTTAACTCACTCTATATTTGACACCTTGCACCAGTGGTTCCCAAACTACGGCCCGCGGGCCAGATCCGTTGCGCCAGCGTTTGAGATTTGGCCCGCGGGAAGTCCCAAGTTAAAAAATAGAACTTTTTTTTAATTTTTTTTTTTTAAATCTGTCCTTTCTAATCCATTTTTACCGCTTGTTGCTTGTTACTCTGAGTCTTCTAGCCGCTTAGGCAAATCACATTGTCTAAAAATGCCAAAGTCAAAAAGTTTGGGGACCCCTGCCTTACACCCTACAACCATCTTTTGAAAGGAGACATTTATTGGACAGAGGGGTAGTCAGCAGACCTGACATTAGTTTTTGTGTTAATTACGGTTGATGGGTTGTGTACAAACCAGTTTGATGTTACAATTAATTCCGTTTGAGGCATACACACAATGCTTGTGTTCTGTTTTGAGCATTGCACTTCATCATTTGCATGAATGTCATATTATTTGACTATTTAGGGCCCACAGTTAATGTACAGTATGTACATGTTTGACTGCAACTGTCCGCACATTTTCCAGAGACTTCTCGACACAATATTACTGTTTTTTGCTTTTTTATCTGGGGGTACTTAGCCACCAGCAGACTTTGGTCTATTAATTATTTTTGCAGGCTCCCAAAGATGTTTATGCATGCTGGCTTTTGTGCATGTTTTCTAATTTACATAGTCTCATGATACAATAAAGTAGGAGTAGGTGATATGGCCTTTTTTTAATATCTTGATATTTTTAGGCCATGTCACGATACACAATATATATATCTCGATATTTTGCCTTAGCCTTGAATGAACCCTAGATGCATATAATCACACCAGTATGATGATTCTTTGTGTCTACATTAAGACATTCTGGTTAATTCTGCATTAATATATGCTAATTTTTTTCAACTTTCATGCAGAGAGGGAAATAACAAATAAGTCAATTTACCAAAACTGTATTTATTAAACAGTTATTAAGCAGTGGCACAAACATTCATGTCATTTCAAAACAGAAAGTGCAAGATTGTCAGAAACATTTTAAAACAAGCTATAAGTGCACTTTTGTGAATGATGTCACCAAGATGACAAATCAAAACAACAGTAAATTAAAGTGTACTTTTTGTACAGAACGCCACTACAATAGTTAAAAACAAATAAAGTGCGCTTTTGTGCATGCTGTCACACAAGATATTTCAATAACTGTCAAATAAAAATGAGCTGCACAATAGGTTCCTGCGGACGTGATCTCTTTCTGTTGTTGACTCTTTTTTTTCATACTGTGTTGATCTGGAAATAGTTGCTTCAGCATTTGGTTGGTGTGGCACCGGTCGGAGATGTTGACATGCAGAGTTTCAAGCACTCCTCATTCTCTAGCGGGTGACTTTTCAAATGATGCTACATTAGCAGTAATGCTACTTTTTGTAGCAACGCTTTTGCCCACTTAAAGCCAAACCACCACCGGACGATGGATCCTGTGCTGTTTTTCTTGGTAATTAATTCTTCCTTCATTTGTCACTGTTAGCATCACAGCTAACGTTATCATGTCGCTACCTCTCTGCTCAGTGGGAGCGTGTGACGTTGCACACGTGACGTGTGTAAGAAGGTGCGCTTGGTTTATGTCTCTGTGAGAAGGAGAGATAATAAAGAGTGGGAAACACATGCAGTGTAATGCCCGCAGCTAAAAGCAACTGCGTGAGAATGTATACTCGAATATCACGATATAGTCATTTTCTATATCGCACAGAGACAAACAAACCCGCGATATATCGAATATATCGATATTTTGTCCAGCCCTACAATAAAGGTAAAGTATGTTTTCTGTCACACTACTTTGTTTTTGGAAGTAGTTTTGTTTGCTTTAAGAAAGGGACTGTTTATTTTTCTTTACAAATGTTAATTAAGGATGTTCTTTTTCCAGAAATAACTTTATTAAGGCAGAATAATCTTAAACATTTAGTATAATACGTTTTTGAGAGATGTGGGACGGCGTGGCGCAGTGGGAGAGTGGCCGTGCGCAACCCGAGGGTCGCTGGTTCAAATCCCACCTAGAACCAACCTCGTCACGTCCGTTGTGTCCTGAGCAAGACACTTCACCCTTGCTCCTGATGGGTGCTGGTTGGCGCCTTGCATGGCAGCTCCTTCCATCAGTGTGTGAATGTGTGTGTGAATGGGTAAATGTGGAAGTAGTGTCAAAGCGCTTTGAGTACCTTGAAGGTAGAAAAGTGCTATACAAGTACAACCCATTTATCATTTATCATTTATGTGTCACAGCTTGGGAAGCACTTTTTTTTTTTTTTTTTAAATTACGATAGACTCTTGAACATTGACATTGAAATAGCATCACATTTACTAACTATAGTGCTGTACCTTATTTGTCCCATGTATTATAGAATATTTTCCTGCATCACACTGTCTGCAGCGCTGTCAGTATCATAGTACCAGATAGTACCGTTGTTCTGTCATGAATATTTAATATTGAAAGACTATGAAAGTATCAGCATTTCCCCTTTTCGTGCCTAATGCCAAAGGTCTTAAACTTGTGGCCCGCGGGACATTTTTGCTGACAGACCTGTATTTTGTGGCACTCTTTATAGTTTAGTTAAATGTGGTTCACATACCCTCACCGGCCAATTGTTAAATGTAGGGAGAGGACAGTTTATGAAAAAAATCTGAACTACTTGGTTGACCTGACACAATCAGTGCATGTGTTGTTCAGATCATGGGTGCAGATGGCACTGGAAATTGGGGGGTGGACGTGTCCGCTATAGTGATACAGATATGTTACCGCATTTTTTTCCAATGCATGAAACAACAAACATTGAAAGGTAAAACAAAGGATCAATGTTCCATTATTTAGCAAAACATTTTGGATTTGTAAGCATTTTTGCTGCATATTTCACCAAGACTTTGGTGACCTAAAGGGGAACTGCATTTTTTGGAATGTTGCCTATACTTCACAATCCCTATGCAAGACAATAATCGATATGTTTTTCTTTTATATAATGTATGCATTATTTAATTTATGTGTTCTAATTGGTAATATACAGAAAGTACGATATGGTTAACAATGAAGCTAATGGGAGTCATCTACTGCGCCCATAAAGCCCTTTAATAAACATTCAAAAAACGCCAACAATACTCTATTTACACGTTGTGGCCTGTTCACCACAAATTTGGTGACTTAAGGGGAACTACACTTTTTAAAATTGTATTTTGCCTATCATTCACAATCCTTATATAAGACAAAAATACATATCTTTCTTTTTTTATGCGTTCTATTTTTGTAACATAATTTCTCTTGTTGTATCTTCCCCATTCTCGACAAATTTCTGCAATAACCAGTTTTATTTTTCTTCGATCAGATCCCCACATTCCTTATCGCTGTTTCTGCTCCTTTCTGAGACCATCTTCGCTCCTTTTGCACTGAATAAATTGCTCAAATACTCAGCCAAACAGTTCCTGGAAGTAAGGAGCTGCACCCTTCCACCAATCGGTAATCAAACAACCTTGATTCTTAAAAAGACCCTGGTGTATTTGGAAGCTGGCGGTGCAAGCTTATCTACTTCAAATCGGCAAATGCCATTCATCAGAGCAGAGCAATCAATCAATGTTTATTTATATAGCCCCAAATCACAAATGTCCCAAAGGACTGCACAAATCATTACGACTACAACATCCTCGGAAGAACCCACAAAAGGGCAAGGAAAACTCACACCCAGTGGGCAGGGATATTTTCACATCCAGTGGGACGCTAGTGACAATGCTGACTATGAGAAACCTTGGAGAGGACCTCAGATGTGGGCAACCCCCCGCCCCCCTCTAGGGGACCGAAAGCAATGGATGTCGAGCGGGTCTAACATGATACTGTGAAAGTTCAATCCATAGTGGCTCCAACACAGCCGCGAGAGTTCAGTTCAAGCGGATCCAAGACAGCAGCGAGAGTCCCGTCCACAGGAGACCATCTCAAGCGGAGGCGGATCAGCAGCGTAGAGATGTCCCCAACCGATACAGGCGAGCGGTCCATCCTGGGTCTCGACTCTGGACAGCCAGTACTTCATCCATGGTCATCGGACCGGACCCCCTCCAGAAGGGAGGGGGGGACATAGGGGAAAGAAAAGAAGCGGCAGATCAACTGGTCTAAAAAGGAGGTCTATTTAAAGGCTAGAGTATACAGATGAGTTTTAAGGTGAGACTTAAATGCTTCTACTGAGGTAGCATCTCGAACTGTTACCGGGAGGGCATTCCAGAGTACTGGAGCCCGAACGGAAAACGCTCTATAGCCCGCAGACTTTTTTTGGGCTCTAGGAATCACTAATAAGCCGGAGTCTTTTGAATGCAGATTTCTTGCAGGGACATATGGTACAATACAATCGGCAAGATAGGCTGGAGCTAGACCGTGTAGTATTTTATACGTAATTAGTAAAACCTTAAAGTCACATCTTAAGTGCACAGGAAGCCAGTGCAGGTGAGCCAGTACAGGCGTAATATGATCAAACTTTCTTGTTCTTGTCAAAAGTCTAGCAGCTGCATTTTGTACCAACTGTAATCTTTTAATGCTACACATGGGGAGACCCGAAAATAATACGTTACAGTAATCGAGACGAGATGTAACAAACGCATGGATAATGATCTCGGCGTCTTTAGTGGACAAAATGGAGCGAATTTTAGCGATATTACGGAGATGAAAGAAGGCCGTTTTAGTAACGCTTTTAATGTGTGACTCAAAGGAGAGAGTTGGGTCGAAGATAATACCCAGATTTTTTACCGAGTCACCTTGTTTTATTATCTGGTTGTCAAATGTTGAAGTTGTGTTATTAAATAGAGGTCGGTGTCTAGCAGGACCGATAATCAGCATTTCCGTTTTTTTGCCTTTAAGTTGCAAAAAGTTAGCGGACATCCATTGTTTAATTTCATTAAGACACACTTCCAACTGACTACAGTCCGGCGTGTTGGTCAGCTTTAGAGGCATATAGAGTTGGGTGTCATCAGCATAACAGTGAAAGCTAATACCGTATTTGCGTATGACTTCACCCAGCGGCAGCATGTAGATGCTGAAGAGTATAGGGCCAAGGACCGAACCCTGGGGAACTCCACACGTTACCTTAACATAGTCCGAGGTCACACTGTTATGGGAGACGCACTGCATCCTATCAGTAAGATAAGAGTTAAACCAAGACAGGGCTGAGTCTGACATACCAATTCGTGTTTTGATACGCTCTAATAAAATATTATGATCGACGGTATCGAAAGCAGCGCTAAGATCGAGGAGCAGCAACATAGATGATGCATCAGAGTCCATCGTTAGCAATAGATCATTAGTCAATTTTGCGAGGGCTGTCTCAGTCGAGTGATTTGCCCTGAAACCGGATTGAAAGGTTTCACATAGATTGTTAAACGCTAAGTGTTCATTTAGCTGCTCTGCAACAATTTTTTCGAGGATTTTCGAAATAAAGGGAAGGTGAGACACCGGTCGGTAGTTTACCATGAGGTCAGGATCGAGGTTAGGTCTTTTAAGGAGAGGATGAATAACCGCTTTTTCGAATGCTAGGGGAACAGTGCCAGAGGAAAGTGATAAGTTTATAATATTTAGCACTGATGGACCTAATAATACAAAAAGCTCCTTGATAAGTTTCCCAGGAAGTGGGTCAAGTAAACATGTTGTTTGTTTTATTCTATTTACACGTTGTAACAATCCTTCTAATGTTATTTCATCAAAACGAGAGAAACTATTTTGGATATTTGCAGTATCCGCCGTATATACAGTCGTATCTGTGTTACTATAACCCAGTTGTAGCTGGGACGCATTGTCTTTAATCTCCTTTCTAATAAGTTCAATTTTCTTATTAAAGAACTTCATAAAGTCATCTGCCGAATGGGTGGAGCTACTGGAAGGAGTCCCTTGTTGGGTTAGCGATGCTACTGTACTAAACAAAAATTTTAGATCGTTTTTATTAATGTGGATGAGATTTGAGTAATAATTAGTTTTAGCGAAGGTAAGCATGCGTTTATAGGTTATTAAACCATCACTCCATGCTTGATGGTGCACCTCAAGTTTAGTCGTGCGCCATTTGCCTTCCAGCTTTCTACATAATAATTTCTGAGCTCTAGTTTCTTCAGTAAACCATGGTGTACGCCTTTTTGGAGCCTTTTTTAACTTCAGCGGTGCTATACTATCAATGGTTTCGCGCAGGGGCGTTGTTAAAGTTGTTAGTGAGGTTATCAATAGAGCCCACATACTTTGGGAACGGTGCCATTACCGAGGACAGTAGGTCAGCAAGAGTCATCGTTGTGGCAGCATTAATGTTGCGGCTGCTATAGCAGTTATTATTATTATTAGCTTGCCGAACATGAGTCTGAACTTCGAATTTTATAAGGTAATGATCGGACATTACTTTAGTATACGGGAGTATCATAACTTTGGAAACAGTGATACCTCTGACAAGCACTAGGTCTATCGTATTACCGCTGCGATGCATCGGTTCATTTATTATTTGTGTAAGACCACAGCTATCAATTATAGTCTGGAGTGCCACGCACGCTGAGTCCAATGGGGTATTCATATAGATATTAAAGTCCTCCATTATAATTATATTATCGGCGTGCGTCACTAGATCAGCAACAAACTCTGAGAATTCACTAATAAAGTCTGAATAGGGCCCTAGGGGGCAGTAGATAACGGCCAGGCACAGAGGCAGAGGTGTGGCAGACTTCATAGAAAGCACCTCAAACGATTTATATTTATTATTTAAGTTAGGACTAAAGTTAAAGTTTTCGTTGTTTATTAGTGCGACCCCCCCTCCCCTTTTAAGGGGACAGGCAATATGCGCATTCGTATATTTAGGAGGGAATGCCTCATTTATCGCAAAAAAGTCGTCTGGTTTAAGCCAGGTTTCGCTAAGACCGATGACGTTAAGGTTGTTGTCTCTAATGACCTCATTAACTAATAACGTTTTGAGAGACAAAGATCTGATGTTTAGAAAGCCCATATTATAGGTAGTGGGCTGTTTTAAGGAGTTGTTGATAAAATTATCCGTAGTAGCAATATTAATAATGTTGCGTTTATTATGCGCAGTGTACTTAAAATAATTACGACCATATCTAGGAATTGATATGACGGGAATTTTCAGATTGTCTACTTGGCGCTGCGATAAACTGAACGCATCATAATTTGCCACCTCAGTAGAACGCATGTCTAACTCTGACGTAGTCATAGACATAGCAGAAAAACAATTTTGTGAGTTGTGTATTATTCTACGAAAATTGCTATGTGTACAGGGATCATCCAGCCTGGCGCTGGCTAGTTCTAACTTAACTGACTCCATACCCAGGCTAGCAGGCTCTGTAATTGCCTGTGACCGGGCTTGCTCTAGTGCAGTTAGTCAAATGTGGCTCAATGCGAAATCTATGTTCCGAGACAAGAGGATAGCGCCTTCCTGGTTAGGGTGAAGGCCGTCTCTCCTCAGCAAGCCAGGTTTGCCCGAGAAAGAGGGCCAATTATCAATAAACGTAAATCCCTGTTGTCTACATAAGCTATCCAGCCACTTGTTAAGAGAGACTAATCTGCTATATCTCTCATCATTGCCTCTCCCAGGCAGGGGGCCAGAGACAATTACTCGATGCCTGGACATCTTTCTGGCGAGATTACAAGCCCTGGTTATGTTTCTCTTTGTAATCTCTGATTGTCTCATCCTAACGTCATTGGAGCCAACGTGTATTACTATATTCGCATAACTAGTGGTGCGGTTAGCCTGTCGTACGTGTTTACTAGACCTGTTGCGAGTTAGCTCCCTAAGATTACCTTCAATCTCAGGTGCTCTGCCCCGGGAATACACTTATTTGTGGCTGGTTTGCTAAGCTTTATGTTTCGGGTGATGGAGTCCCCTATGACTAAAGTGTGGTGCCCGGTAGGCTGGGGTGTAGGACTAGCTAAAGGGCTAAATCTATTATGCGTCTCAACCGGTACACCGTAGCTTGTAGGCCGCTTAGGACTGCTACAAGCTGGGCTAGTTAGCTCGCTACAGCTAACGCTAGCAGATGTGTCCGCTACATCTAAAGTTACGAAATTACACTGCTCTAACTGGCGGACACGGCTCTCTAGCAAAGCCAACCTATCCATGAGTAAAGTGCACGAAGCGCAGGAAGCCATACTCACAGAAACTTTCCGTCGCCGAGTGGGGTGCCAGCTGTCTTCGGGAAGTGGTGGTCACGGTGGCGGGGGAGTAGCTTCCTTCAGACCGGCGCTGCCTTTCTCCGCTAGCCTCGTTAGCTTAGCAGCTAGCTAGCTGAGGGCGGAGTGGTGAGACAGAGATCGGGTGATTTGCAAGTTAAATTGAACTATTAAATATGTTCAAGAAGTTGTAAATAAAGCTGCAAAACAGTTAAAATCACACAGATAGAACGATACTTAGCTTTTTTGCAACAAGAGCAGTCAGCGAGCAGTCATTCACGTTGACCCGGAACTAGAGCTACAACGGGAGCTATCAATGCCGGAAACATAGCGAGATTTCGACAACCCAAACAGGTCAGTGGAAAAGAAGGGACTGTCAGAGTCCTTAAGCCTTTAAATGAACTTATTGACCACCCTTCAAACATAAATATTTAACTTTTTAATGCCCTGTCCCTCACAAACAAAGCCTGCTTTTTTAATGACCACATTTTAGGTACAGGGATTGACATGATGTGCATAACTGAAACATGGCATTCAACCAGAGGTCTATACCTCCCTAAATGAGGATTGTCCACCAGGCTTTGGATATTTGGACAAAACTCGTAGCACTGGTCACCATGGAGGTGGCCTGGCTATTTTTTACCACAACGAGCTGGAACTCTTCCCTATGCCCCTCCCCCAACCGCTCTCATTTGAATTCCTTTCATTTAATCGCAAACTGTCGGCCCCCACAACAATACTCCTCATTTATCAGCCTCCAAAACCAAACTCTGCATTCATCCTTGAGCTCCAAAACTTTCTTACCACACTCTGCACCTGCAATCCTGATAATACTTGATGACATACATATGAAGAGTTCATATGCAAAAGCAGATAAATCCATTTTGACCGATTCTGTATATTAACGATTTTCTGCCTGCTGGTGTTGCCGGTACATATACAAGCATACAATGGTTTATTTAATATCAACATAAGCAAGTCATGAAAGCCTAAACTTTTAAGAAATGCTGATGTAATGAATGGCTTTCAAATAAGAGTGTTTGATGTGGTTTTACGTCAAAAGCAGATATATCCAAATTATGATATGTTGCAAAAACAGATATCTCCAAAATCGTTTTCTTTGCGGTCGTTATTTCGCATAATATTCAAGATAAAGATAGAGAGAAAAACAGAACGTGAAATTTATCGAAAGCCACATTTCAAGGTAACAACTGTTCACATTTCTTTACTTCATTATTTAACAGTTTCGATCCCTTGGTACGTATAAATCTAGCTGTCCCTGCGAACATTGTTTTTTCGTACTTGCTAACCGGACATGCTTTTTTGGAACTGTGACCTCACATATTTACCTTGTGCTTTTCAGCACAAAATGAAAAAAACAAAAAAACAGTGTTGCAATGAAGACAATGTTTTATTAATAAAAACAAGCACAAATGCTCAACCTGGTTTGCCTATCAAAAACACTCCTGTGCAGATAACAGCTCAATCATCATCGCTATCGACATTAGCTCCATGCTCGACAACATCGTTTAACGCAGCGGTGTAAAACTCACGGACACGCGTGCTAGCGCCAACATCAAATAACTTCAACACGTCAGTTTTTTTCGCTGGCTTAACAGTGTTCACAGGAGAAGCTTCCAAATTATTCATGCGTGGATAACAACACTGAGTGAGTCCGAGCGCGCTGCCATTTTGTTTGTCACGTGATCCCGTACTGCAGCGCTGGTTGGGCAAACGGATATATCGGCTTTTGTGATAAATGATCCATGGCGCTTATCGGCCTTTGCAATAAATCGCTGAACTAAATGACGTTAAAAGCGGCATTTGTCTGCATTTGCAAACAAATTGATTTTGGTATACCACAATAGAAGTGGTGGACTATATATTACCGAGGCTGGGCTAAACTTTATCAAAATGGCGTTTATCGGTTTTTGCGTATGAACTCTTCATATTCACGTTGACTCCTCTACCTGTCCCTTTGCAGCTGAATTTCTTCACTCATTGGACTGCCTAAACCTTAAACAACATGTTAAAGTTTCCACACACACACCAAAGGACACACCCTTGACAGAGTGATGATAACCTCTGCCCCTATTAAATCCTTCAAGCCTACAACCTGGGAATCTCAGACCACGAGGCAATATCCATGGAGCTCACACCACTTTCCTCCCACCAAAAGCCCCCACGTTGAATCAGTTTTAGAAAATTAAAGACATCAACACAAACCCACTAAATACAGACCCTCTAGATCTCACCACATTTGGATACTTCTCATCAGTAACTGTATCGGTTGACTTTTACAACCACTCACTGAACAGCATCCTGGACACCCACCCACCCTTAAGATATAGGACAGTCAACTTCCAGCACTCCTCCCCCTGGTTTACAAATCAGCTCTGAAAGATGAAAACAGCGTGTCCTCGAGTGGTGCTCCAAGGCTTCGGGTCTGACTGTCCACAGACTGGCCTACCGTGAGCACCAACACTTACACTCAAAACATCTCATTGACGCCAGATCTCAATTCTACTTCCACAAGATGAAAAATAACCTCGGAAACATCAAACAACTTTTTACCAACATAAACCTATTCCTCATACCACAACCCCCAAATCCCATACACAAACTCTACAGAAGAGCAGTGTAATAACTTTATATCATTTTTCAGAAAAAAAGGTGAAACCATTCGCTCCTCTCTCTCTCTGACCCATCAATCACCACAAGCAGTCCACACTCTTATCTCCCAACCACTTTCGACCTTTTCCAAAATTTCCTGAGAAGAGGCTGAAGTCGTCATACGCAGTATGAAACCCTTCACATGCCCCCTGGACCGCTTTCCCACCACGTGTTAAAAATATTTTTGCCATCAGCCCTCTGATCACCTGTATCATTAACCACTCCATTCAGTCCAGCCATGTCCCATCAGCTCTTAAGACGGCAATCGTCACACCTCATCTAAAAAAGTCCACTTAAAACCCAAATATTCTCACACATTACAGGCCCATGTCCAACCTCCCGTTCATGTCCAATATCCCTTGAAAAAACAGTCTCAGTTCAAATTCATGAACCTCTGGAACGTAATCAACAATACCAAACATTCAGGTCAGATGTCCGTTCAGCACACGGAACAGAAACTGCCTTAGTTAGTCTCAAATAACCTACTTCTGGCTATTGAATACAGTTGCCCTTTTCTCCTCACCTTCCTTGACTTGACTGCTACATTTGATACAGTTGACCACAACATCCTGCTACTACGTCTACACCTCACTGCTGGTCTGTCTGGTCCCACCCTGGAATGGTTCAGAGCCTACCTCAACGACAGGTCAGATATGTAGTCCTTGGAAAAAGCACAATCCCAAACTCACTATTCCACCTGTGGAGGCCCGCAGGGGTCAGTCGTCAGCCCAACAGTATTCACATTTTACATGCTTCCCCTTGGTCATGTCATACGCAGTCATGGAATTCCCTTCCACTGCTATGCATATGATTCACAACTCTACTGGAAAACGGAACCCTCTACGTCTATCTCTAACCCTTCACCAACTCCCCCCACACTCACTACTTGCCTGGAGGAGATAAAGATGTGGATGAGACAAAACTTTCTAAAACTCAAAAACTGAAACTACATTAGTTCACACACCTAATCAAGTTCAGTCATCCCAAATTACTCGTATCTTCTTCTCCAGCCAAAACATCTGTATTTCCCCTCTGATCACCAAACTCTGTGTCATAATTGACCCACATCTCACATTTGACTACCACATCAAACAACTCTGTAAGAGCGCATACTTTCAATCAAGAAACATTGCTAAACTCCGACCACTATTCACCATTCAAGATGCAGAGAAACTCATCCAAGCCTTTGTCTCTTCCAGGCTGGAATACTGCAACACACTTCTCATCGGGATCCCAAGCAAGAGCCTTCAAAAGCTTCAATCCTGAAAGACCTTCACTGCTTCCTCATACAATAGATTCCAATATAAAATCTCCCTCCTTACGCACCAGTGCATTCATGGGAACGTCCCACCCTATCTGAAATAACTTTCAACTCCTCAAACCAGTTCCAAACACCTCCGGTCTAGCAAATCAAACTGCCTCTTTACACCCAGAACCAAGCTTTGCTCGATGGAGGACCAAGCCTTCTCCTCATCTGTACTCCGCCTCTGGAACATTCTCCCAGACCACTTCAAAACCCCACAGACAAATGAATCTGTCAAAAAACAACTCCAAACCCTCGTTTTCAACAAATTATTCCCCTCCTAAGCACTTTTTAGTGGTTTTTAATATGTAGTAACAGGCACATGTTATTATGCATGTGCCTGGTACTACATTACATATAGTATAGTATACATACATATACTTTACAGCATGTACATAAAGTGTTGTTGGTTATCTTGCAAGCAATTTATAGGTAGATTAAAGCAAATCCTATTTTTTAAAGGGGAACCTTATCACAATTTCAGAAGGGTTAAAACCAATAAAAATCAGTTCCCAGTGGCTTATTTTATTTTTCGAAGTTTTTTTCAAAATGTTACCCATCATGGAATATCCCGGAAAAAGGCTTTAAAGTGCCTGATTTTCGCTATCTTTAAATCCATAGTCCATTTTCCTGTGACGTCATTTAGTGATGCCAACATGGCGGACAGCACAGCAAGATATAGCGATATAAACTCGGATTCAGACTCGGATTTCAGCGGCTTAAGCGATTCAACAGATTACGCATGTATTGAAATGGATGGTTGGAGTATGGAGGCAGATAGTGAAAACGAAATTTAAGAAGAAACTATAGCTATTGAGCGAATAGCTATTGAAGCTATTCGGCGATCGCCTACTAACCAACGATTGAGTGTCGCAGGGTATCCATACATCTCTATGCCATGTCTGTCGTAGCATCGCCGGTAAAATGTGCAGGAGCAACTTAAATATGTCGATTGGTAAGTGTTTGTTTGGCATTAAATGTGGGTGTAGTGAAAGGCTGGATGCAAATATAGCTACAAATGTACATATAGCTAGCCTAAATAGCATGTTAGCATCGATTAGCTGGCAGTCATGCCGCGACCAAATATGTCTGATTAGCACATAAGTCAATAACATCAACAAAAGTCACCTTTGTGATTTCGTTGACTTTATCATTGGAAATTCATCTGCTTTGAGTGTCCAGGGTATCCATACATCTCTGTGCCATGTCTGTCGTAGCATCGCCGGTAAAATGTGCAAGAGCAACTTAAATCCGTCGATTGGTAAGTGTTTGTTTGGCATTAAATGTGGTCGGAGGGAAAGGCTGGATGCAAATATAGCTACAAATGAGGCATAACGATGCAATATGTACATACAGCTAGTCTAAATAGCATGTTTGCATCGATTAGCATGCCGTGTCAATCGATGCACACTCCACGTAAGTCAATTTGAATCCGTCCCTGATCGTGTTGTTACACCCTCCGACAACACACCGACGAGGCATGATGTCTCCAAGGTACGGAAAACAGTCGAAAAAACGGACAATAACAGAGCTGATTTGACTCGATGTTTGTAATGTTTTTGAGAAAATGGCGGATTGACTACCTAGGTGACGTCACATTGTGACATCATCCCCCCGAGAGCGAATATTAGAAAGGCGTTTAATACGCCAAATCTCACCCATTTAGAGTTGGGAAATCGGTTAAAACAATATATGGTCCTTTTTCTGCAACATCAAGGTATATATTGACGCTTACATAGGTCTGGTGATAATGTTCCCCTTTAAGGAATTATAATGCATAAAACAAGGAAAAACATATATGTGCTGGTCTCTCATAAGGATTGTGAATGAGATGGACAAAATAGCCAAAACAAAACTGTGCAGTACTGTAGTTTTCAAGTAAACACCAAATTTTATGATGTAATGTAAGTACACACTAGGGCTGTGCAATATTTCAATCGCTATTGTAATACCACATAAAAATGTCCTATCATACGATATAATTATCTGTTGTTTATATAACTTTTTTGTGTCTGGGATGCGGACAATGTAACCGCAACAACAACGCTACCTTCTGGTTGCATTTTTATTGTTACTTGAAATAACTTTTCGGCGAGAACAGGCAGGAAGGAGCATGGAGGTCAACAACATCGCAAAGACGAGAACCACAATATAAGCTAAAACAACAAAACCCAAAGAGTAATTGGTGCCAAAAAGAGGGAAGAAAAACTCCTTTGTTTGAATTGAAAAAGGTAGACACTGGCCAAACTACGGTAGGGTAATATGCAAAACATACTACAAACCGGTCGTTGCTAGCGACTTGAACACCGCCCTTATTTTTTATTGATGTAAAATACCCCATGAAAAACTACAGAGGCAATGTGAACATTTGGATGGGGTATAATAATGAATTTGATCGAAAATGGATTGATATCTTTGATTTTTTAGCAATATCAATTCCCAAGGCATAATATCGAGTATCACTCCCCCTGTAGTCTTGTGCTTGGAGCAGCAGCGATAGAAGTGTCATGCTGACTGACTATGCTAACATTGGCTGCCAACAACAAGCGTCCGGAACAAAATAAAATAAAGTGACGGACTTACTAACATTTTATTATCACTTGATTCTCCACGGGTCATGAAGATACAAACAGAAAGAGAAGACATCGCAACTTATGTTGCCCAAGTGTTCTGTCTGAACTCGCCGGCCTTGAGTCACGTTTGAAGTGAATAGTATGTTATGATCATCCATCCATCCATTTACTACCGCTTGTCCCTTTTGGGGTCCCGGGGGGTGCTGGAGTCTATCTCAGCTGCATTTGGGCGGAAGGCGGTGTGCATCCTGGACAAGTCGCCACCTCATCGCAGGGCCAACACAGACAACATTCACACTCACATTCACACACTAGGGCCTAGAGATGCGCAGTTTGCGGTTACAACCGCGGAGTCCGCGGATAAACCGCGGGTCGGGGGGGTGACATGACGAAAAAATAGATTTTCAATAGATTCGGGCGGGTGGTGGTTTAACCACTTCGGAAATATATATACATAGTTAAATGTTATGTTGAAGAGGTTCATTTATCCTACTGACGTGTATTTATAAATGGTTGATTTATATAGACTAGTAGGTAAAGTGTTGTACCTGACAACACTTGATGGTACAATCTATATAACACGTCACAGACAACGTCACGCTAACATCACATGACACCTCTGATGAAGGCTGCAGAAGCACGGTAGCCCAAACTTGTCAGGTACAACACTTTACCTTACTAGCCTATATAAATCAACCATTTATAAATAGTTAAATGTTGTTACCCACATACGAAAAATGCGCAGCACTCTTTAAAACAGTATGTGGGCATACTTTTATTTTGAAGTGTCTCGTTTGGTCTGTCGACGGATGTAAGGAAGCTACCTCCGGGTATGAGTACACATTTTTTTGATGCAATGAGAAGGGAGAAAAAAAGCGGCTGATTGTAACAAAGACTAAAGAGTGTCACAAGGACTTTAGGCGTTTGGGCTATAAAGCCAGAAGATCACAATTTCCTCCTAAAAGAAGCATGCAGGCCAACAAGGTATTTGTTTGTCATTTGTTGGTATTTTACTTGGTAAAATGTTTGATCCACATGCTGTGCATGTTATTATTTTTACGTTCGTAGCATGCTTTATTTATTACAGTTTTCACGGTGAATTTGAAGGAAAAGGAAGCCTTCAAATAAATCAGTTCAAGAAAGCCACTGTGTCTGTGCTATTTGGAGGGAGTTACACTTTCTAACCTCACTAATGCCTCAATGCATCGTCTATATTAGATATATAACAGTGTTGCCAATCAACCTATACAATGTAAAAATCTGACTAAATCTGTTATTATTATTGATTATATTTGTAAATGAGTCTTGTAAAGTCACCGCTAATGAACTGATGACAGCCGTACTTGGGAGGTACTTTTGTAAACATTTGTTTTCCACATGGAGCAGTGTCAAGTGCGCTTGAAAAACTAAGCGCACACTTTCGGACTTTACAGTAAAATTTCTGTGTGTTACTTTCTGTCTGTCTGCGCTAACAAAACAAAAACTCAAGAAAATTGCTTATCTATTTTATGGCTGGGCGATATATCAAGTTTGTAAGACCTGCTTTTTGGTGGTCCTCGGTTGACTCTTGATCTTACTGACCATTTTTTTCTCAGCAGCAGGTGATAGCTTACGTTTTCTTCCTGATCGTGGCAATGACAAAACTGTGCCATGCACTTTATACTTTACGAACAATTGTCTGCACTGTTGCTCTTGGAACCTTAAGCTGCTTTGAAATGACTCCAAGTGACTTTCCTGACTTGTTCAAGTCAATGATTCGTTTTTTCAGATCTGTGCTGTCTTCCTTTGACTTCCCATTGTTGTGTTTGTAACCAAATCTAATGACTGCATCACATGAGCCCTATTTAAATGGGCTCAGAGAAGTCAACAGGTGTCGTCAATCATAATCACTCACACGAAGTTAAGAGGCCATGCCATGAAGCTAATTTGGTCACATTTTCAATAGACCCATAATAAATTCATAAAAGAACCACACTTAATGAATGTTTTTTGTGACAAACAAGTATGTGCTCCAATCACTCTATCACAAACAAATAAGAGTTGTAGAAATTATTGGAAACTCAAGACAGTCATGACATTATGTCTTTCATTTTTGACCACGACTGTATGTAGAAAGAAAAGTTTTCAATTTTATTTATGTTATGTAATTCTGTGCTACTTAAACAGTTTCTTTTTTGTGCTATTAATACCCATCTTGACTAACTGGGTTAATAAAAGTGCCACTGACTGTTTATAGAACAGTTGTCATTCAGTTCAATTTCATCCATTTTCTACCGCTTATTCCCTCTGGGGTGAATCTCGCTCAACAAAATATATAGAGGTATACTTTTACGTCCATATCGCCCAGCCCTAATCTATTTACTGTTGTGTTGCATTTGAAGAATACTTTAATGCAATTTGCAGTAATGTAATATGTCAATACAATTTCACTTTCACTTGCAATTATTTTCCTATTTTTAATTAATATTAGAGGAAGCGTATGCCATCCAAAGTTTTTTATGATGAAAAAAAAAAGGACATTCCTATTTTGTTTACATATATGAGACATTTTCAATATTTAGGTGTAGATTGAATTGAATCTATTTGTAAATAATTGATAGAACCTTATGAATCGAAATCAAATCCATTTGGGAAGTTGGTCATGATACTCAGCTCTTGTTAGAATGCAACAAGGACTAATGCTACCTCAAAACCACAACGTGATGAAAAGAAAAACACACTAAACAAGCCTAGCGGAGTTGTCCACAGGTACTATCTACAACAAGCAAATCAATTATTGTTACTGACTGACTGGTGTGCTTGCTGGTAAATTCCACTCCAAAATACAGTCTGAAAAATCTTTAGATAAAACTGTTACCTTACCTACGTTCCTGGACTTAAGTTGTGGTCTTTTCATTAGCAAATTTTAACTTATGCAAGCAAGTAATCACCTGTGATTAATCATGATTAATCCAAATTCCATATTGTGTAAAAAATAATAATTTGACAGCCCGGTGTATTTTCAGAAACAATACTAAATTATGATATATGTTATCAGGATATGGAAATGATCTATATCTGGATATATATTTTTGTGTCAATATCGCACTAGTGTAAAAACACTAATAGCTGTAAGTTGTTTTTAATAAATGGCCGTAAGCCTAGGCATCTGTTAAATACTACGAACTAAATATACTGCCCTAACCTGATTCAATGCTGTTTTTTTTCGAGAACATATCCATAACAAAATGTTATATCCTCATCCTTCTAATTATTTGGTTGACACAATTAATTATAAATGCAATGTGGCATTATTTGATGCAATATCCTTTTGTTTTTTTTCTCCCCCTTTAGTTCTTTGAGTGAGTCACTCATATGGCTGTTTCCAGGGTAACTGGAATTTCCTTTCAACACTGTCTGACATTGGTTATTTTGTGTCTCCATAGCAACAAAACCTCTTAAGTTTTAAACAATGGGTTATTTTCTAATAAACTTAAAGTGAAAAGTGTCCATTTTACATATAATACAATTGATTTTTGGCCGGAATGTCCTCGGAGAATAAAATCTACTCTGTGTTCTCCATGTATGTATTGATTTGTGTCTATTGGATAGTTGGCCTTAAAGTTGCATCCATCCTTCTAGAAGCACTTAAATTTCACTCGGGCCATTGCTGTGTTGCGTACAAAAACATGGTCACACTTAAAATCATTTTGAATATTTTGCTGACATGACTGACTTACTGTGTCTCCAATGACACAGGAAGTACTGTGTGCTTTTATCTGCACCACAGCTATCTAAACTATCCATCAATCCATTAAATTTATAAAATGTTTATTGATGTTTTTATTGTTTTTGGAATTGAGTGGTGACAAGTCCATGGTGTACTCTGCCTCTGACTCAAAATCAGCTGAGATAGGGTCATGTTGTTCACCTGTGACCCTGAACTCCAAAAAATGTAGAAAATGAATGAATGAGCTCACAAATCATTGTTTTGCTACAAAAAAACATATTTAATCAACTTTATTTTCTCACGGAGACTTCTTTTTTTTTTTTGGCCTTGGGTGGTGTAGCCACCCTTTAAAAATCCATGTGATTTTAGATTGACAAAATGTTGGTGCACGTTTTGCAGTACAAACATTTATTCTAACCATAGTTAATATATATCAAATTTTAAAGCACCTTTTGTGGGATCAATTCCAATGTTGACTTTAAGTCAGCTGGAACATATTCCAGCTCTTTCTCTGACCCCAAACTAATAAGCTGTATAAAATGGATTGAATGCTTTATTATACAAATCTTTATTCTAAAATGAAATATTTTAACTGAACGAGGTGTTTTTCTTACAAATACAGCAGGTATGGCGCAAAATCACCAGACACTAAATTAAAGTAATGCACCATGTTACCCTTCAAAGTCTGCAGCTAAAGTTGATAAGTCTATTTGATGACTTTGTTTTCTCTGACTGATACCCTTCAGTGGTATCTAATTCCATACACCAGTTTCAGACATTAATACTCAGTGCTACCTGTTCAACCTCAATTATACACACATTAAAATAGGACTTGTCTAGAAAATGTTGAAAAAACCCTTCGTTCTAATTTTGTAAATTAGACGATGATGATAACTATCTATAACCCCTTCAAGCGCCACAAAGGAACTGCAGCGCCGTGGGAAAACAGTTTATTCTTTGTTTGTTGTGGACATTTAGTGTTTACTTTCTTTTTTTGTTTGTTTACTTTCTCTAACTGCATCACTTGATGTCATCATACTATTTGTGTGCTAGTCTTGAGTTGTTCTTGATTCGATGTTTACTTACTTTGCCAATTCATTCATTACGCCCAGATAAAATATGCTTTAATAATGGAGTATTAAATCCTCCCCTCATATAGACATGAGTGGTTCCACTCCCTAGCTCAAAAGCGAGTTTATTGATCATATGATGTTATGTAATTTAGCCAATCCATTTTTTCCAAGACTTACAACACGGCAATCCAATGGTGTATCATAGTATCCCAAACAGTGCATTTGTTTTGTCTGTAGAAGGTAGAGCACATTCCCTCACTCTGCTTTGTATTTGGTGAATATTAGCTTGATTAATTTCTGATTGTGCTAGATGGAACATGAATCTTACAGGGCAAGAACACACCAATTTTATATGGCTTACTGGCAAATAATGGTTTTATTTTGCATTTATTTTAGATTTACTGCTTATTATTTGTTGTTTGACTTTTTATGTTTGGAAGGTGTTAATCTCCAGCTGTTAAAATAAACAAGAAGGGAGTACTGGGTTCATGTTGATATTGCCTGCCTTTACATTTGTGGAATCCAACATAGCATGGTGAGCTAAAATTCAGTTTGGCTCAGTTTACAGTATGTGAATAACTGATGTTGGCATACATCAGCGGATGTTACTGCCCCTCCTAAGGTGTTACCATATGAGCAGTAGATGAGCCACTGTAAATTTTAAAAGCAATCGGTATATAGAGAACTCACTGCCTTGATCAACCTTGAAAAGCAACACTTACAAAAACACAAGTATGTGTCATCTTTATAGTCCATGTTGTTAAGTTTGAAGATACAATTGACGCTAGGAATGGGCACCTTTTCACAATGGAGTTGAAAATCGGTACTGTTTTCAGGTGCTTGCGTGTACGTGTTCATCTGTTTGGTCAAAAATGTAAATGTATTTAATAATAAAATATATATATTTTTTTATTTAACATTTAACACCAAGCTTGTAATGACAACTGTGCTGACTAGTTGGTATATTTGTATATGTATATTTTTTCTTACACTTCTGAGTCTCATTTGCAAGTATGAATCAATTTAACTTTTTGTTGTTGAAGCCGAGAAGTAGACTATTGGCATTAAGTTGAATATGCCACTCTTGTCAGGACGGTACGGTGCAACATTTTTACTTTAAATGCGCCTAAAAAGACTGTGACTTGGAAAAAATAAACTGTCGCACATTTGCGAATAGGGATTTTAGCCCTTTCATTGCATTTCGCTCCTAAAATAAATGCATCCAAATATGACCAAACATCAGAAAATGTATTGCCCATCTGTATAGTATGTTTAAAATAAACTTAAACCATAACCATGTGGTTGTTTTTAAATGGCTTTATGAATAAAGTTGGTATGATATGGTATAACCAAATGGACAAGCGATTGACGTGGAAGTGTCGCTGATCACTTTGTGTGCGTCCCTTCATCCTGCGCCTTGCACAAAGGTGTGTGAACTAGGAGAAGCAGGCCTCCCCCAAGTTCACACACACCGTCTTCCAATAAGAAAGAAACCAGGTCTTCTTTGGAGAAACTGGTCAGTAAAGTAAAACGTTTTTTTTTACCATCTTAAAAGACAAACTACACTGCATGCTAGCAATTATGAGGGTCGGCGGGAATATTGAACAGGAAATCAATGATTGGAGTAACAAACTTGTCATTCAAAAAATACCCCATTTGTTGAAAAAAGCATACAGTCATGGAAGCACATTCAATCTATTTATTAAGCGGGGTTAACACAAACCAGTGTCACTGCAATTTCCCCCTTTGGCTTTCTTTTTTTCTCTTTCTATCCCCTTTTGCTACGGTCCGGCTTCGTCAAACATTAATATGAATCTATTTAATAAAGTCAAATACAAATAAGGCAACAAGGGAAGTATCCCACATTTCTCTTTTGTAAAGTAAATCAGTACAGAAAATATGGGCATCTACATCAACAATATGATTTGCCTGAGTAGCTGGACAGGACAAAAAAAAACGGACAGCAGTCACATTTGAAAAGATCAGATTCCACTCGGATTCGGAATATGTCCTGATGTGGCCTGAATCTGATGTGAAAAGATTAGATTTGAAGCACTTTGGAGGGTTTAGATGGGCAAAAAAAATAGATGTGTGTCAGTTTAGGACAAAAAAAATCAAATTTGATGTGCAGTGTAAATGGGGCAGAGTAATGTATTGCCTATGGCCAACTATACCACTTGCACCATGTTTGCTACCAAGGATATTAGTGGCTGAGCCCTGAAGCATGCAATTGCTGTCGTTTTGATGTTAGTTTTCCTGACAAAATAAACCAAAATAATATGTCTTTGTTCCTAAATATAAGGAGGTTGAGGTACATTTTAGAAGCTCTGCTAAACCGATCCAGCTTTAATGAAACACTAAGCATCATATAGTAGTATTGCTAAGTGCTAATCAAGAAATACGAACTACAAAAATAATTAAATGATAGCTTATTGTACAATGTCTTTTCTTACTTTGATGACGACTAATAGAATGTCCATATCTTCTAGTTTAGATGAAGCATTAATCATGATGCACATGAAGGGTTAACAAGGAAAAGCCTCCGTGCAGCCGTCTTCGGTTGTGTGTGTTTGTCTCCATCTCTGAGTATAAATTGAATGTCCTGATATCCAGATGAGAGGTGTGATCTATAATCTAGAATAATTTTGACAAGCCGAGATGTGATGATGTGGGAAATGATTGTGAAATATAGGCAAAATGCGAAAAAAGTGCACTTTCCTTTTAAATATTAAAGAAAGGACTTGTTTTAAGATTTGTTTTTGAATTTTTTTTTTAATCAAAGAATATTCACAGAAATATTTAAATTAGGTATACTTTCTAGAAAAGAAACAGATGTGCAACATTGACCTATTTGCTCGAGATATTGATTTTCTGAACTTGATTGAACCGACTGTGTTTGACATTCTCACTCATATAGTTTGCACTTGGTCAAATTATATTGTATTTGTCAGTGACAAATAGAATAATTGGAGGGAGAAACTCTTGCCTTCATCATTGTACCACTAAATGTGATCATTGTGATAATCACTTATGCCACTGTAGGGTTAATGAGATTACACAGGATTGTCTTATTAGAGCAGATCACAATTTTGGAGCCGCATGTATGTCTGTGTGGGTATGTCAAAGAGTGTGTGTGAGTCCGTATGGGCGCGTGCCAGTGTGTGAGAGTGTGTGTGTAAAGGAATTATATCCACTGACTGGTCATTAAACAGCAAGGTACACAATCGCCACTTAGGTGGTCTCGATCATACAAATGTCAACATGACATCAAAACTATGCCATTTTTGATACATATATGGTATAGAAAAGGACCCCAAAATGTAATATCAGTATTTTTATCAACAAGAAAAATGAAAAAAAAAAAACCCTTAAAACAGAGCCTCAGTTTGAATAATAATGATAAACATTTAAAACTAAACAAACCGCTAAAAAAGAAACTGCCATTTTCAGGTTGTATGAGGTAGTACAAAAAAATGGATACAATAAATGACAACAATTAGAACAATATTTTGAGGTTTTAGGGCTGCATTGTAGGTTGATCTTTCTGTCTTTGTAGAACTTTAGGAGGGAAAAACACTTTTTCAATCGTGACATTTACGTAAACTGAGTACACTGACAGGTTCTATTAAAGTGTCTGTTTGCGACTAAGGTTGCATGAAGGGATATAGACAATATACGTTATAAATTATATAAATTTGGCCAGTGATAGACATTTCAATACTATCACTATATCATGATAATGCATGTTGATGACACATTCTAGCCAATTTGATAGCGACAGGCGAACGAACGTGTCCCAAGTGCAATGTGGCAACTTTGCTAGCAGCGGATGTCCGTCCACAGTGCAAAGCCACTTCTAAGTCCGCAATCCTCGCCTCCATGGTGACAAATAAAGTAAGTTTCTTAAATCCCTCATCAAACATGCCTACACCCCGTAGGAGGATATGCTAACCCTAAGCTAGACCCCATGAATGGAAACACGGTGGGCAGATCCAGGGATTCCCCTTAATGTAATGGAATGTGGCGGACAGCCACGGCATTTTTATTACCACCACACATTGAAAATAAATAATGTTTTTACTTGTAAGCAAATTAAAGTAATATAATATATTTTAGTTCTTAGAAGAATATACACAACGTCCAACGCTATTTTGAACTTTTATTACCAATCTTATGATAACAAATGGAATAATTCCAAAAGGTTTTACCTCCCGTGTAAACACTTTCGTCTCCGTTATTATGCGTTTCACCGCCGGACACGCAAAGACATTTCCTCATTCTCCGCCAACCACCTTTGGGGCACGGACAGTGTGTTTGCAAACGTGGGAAAAACTGACATTAAATACAAACCACACAAATATTAATTATTACCACCAGCAGGTTGTTACAGTTCTGATATATATATATCACCGAAAACAGTGCTGCTGAACCCGAATGTAAACAAAACGCACGCCATTGTCTGGAGCTTTGTCAGCATTTCTGCGATGTGGACGTAGCCAGATATACCCATGGACAGCAATCTACAAAATATGCAAATATTAAGAGGACATTGGCGTTTTTTTAAAGGGGAACATTATCACAATTTGGGGCGGTATAGCTCGGTTGGTAGAGCGGCCGTGCCAGCAACTTGAGGGTTGCAGGTTCGATTCCCGCTTCTGCCATCCTAGTCACTGCCGTTGTGTCCTTGGGCAAGACACTTTACCCACCTGCTCCCAGTGCCACCCACACTGGTTTAAATGTAACTTAGATATTGGGTTTCACTATGTAAAGCGCTTTGAGTCACCAGAGAAAAGCACTATATAAATATAATTCACTTCACTTCACTTCACAATTTCAGAAGGGTTAAAACCAATAAAAATCAATTCCCAGTGGCTTATTTTATTTTTTGAAGTTTTTTTCAAAAATGTACCCATCCCTGAATATCCCTAAAAAAAGCTTTAAAGTGCCTGATTTTCGCTATCTGTGAAGCCGTCATCCATTTTCCTGTGACGTCATCCAGTGATGCCAATACGGATAGCATAGCAAGATATAGCGACATTAGCCCGGATTCAGACTCGGATTTCAGCGGCTTAAGCGATTCAACAGATTACGCATGTATTGAAACGATGGTTGGAGTATGGAGGCAAATAGCGAAAACGAAATTGAAGAAGAAACTGAAGCTATTGAGCGAATAGCAATTGACGCTATTTGGCCATGTTTGCCTTAGCATCGCCGGTAAAATGTGCGGACCAACGATCGGAAGTTTCGCATCTTGTGACACTGGATCAATTTAAATCCATCGATTGGTAAGTGCTTGTTTGGCATTAAATGTGGGTGGAGGGAAACGCTGGATGTAAATATAGTTTCAAATGTACATACAGCTAGCCTAAATAGCATGTTAGCATGGATTAGCTGGCAGTCATGCCGCAACCAAATATGTCTGATTAGCACATAAGTCAACATCAACAACTCACCTTTGTGATTTAGTTGACTTTATCGTTGGAAATGCATCTGCAGGTTATCCATACATCTCTGTGCCATGTCTGCCTTAGCACCGCCGGTAAAATGTGCAGACACTCCGGCACATTCAATGGGGTCTGGCGGCAGATTTCTTTGACTTTATCGTTGGAAATGCATCTGCTTTGAGTATCGCAGGATATCCACACAATCTTGCCATCTCTGTAGTAGCATAGCTTTCGTCGGTAAAGTGTGCGGAACAAACGACTGACCACTTAGTCGGCTTTCCCCACACCCTCGTATTTTGAACAAATTTCGTCCAATTTCTTGCCACTTTCGCATCTTTGGGCCAGTGGTGCAACTTGAATCCCTCCCTGTTAGTGTTGTTACACCGTCCGACAACACACCAACGAGGCATGATGTCTCAAGGTTCCAGAAAATAGTCGAAAAAACGGAAAATAACAGAGCTGAGACGCGGTGTTTGTAATGTGTTTGAGAAAATGGCGGCTTTATTACCTAGGTGATGTCACGTTCTGACGTCATCGCACCGAGAGCGATAAATAGAAAGGCATTTAATTCGCCAAAATTCACCCATTTAGAGTTCGGAAATCAGTTAAAAAAATTTATGGTCTTTTTTCTGCAACACCAAGGTGTATATTGACGCCTACATAGGTCTGGTGATAATGTTCCCCTTTAAGAAGAGAACGTTCAACTGGAGCAGCGCAAAGCAAATGTGACGTCATGCTTGCTGTAGCTCGCCTCTTTCGTTACGGACATAAAGGGAAAGAAGTTAAGAGTTTCTAAACACGAGTATATTTTATAATAACACCAGGAGAACATTTTTATAATAACACCAGAATTTGTACTTTTTAATATAAAAAAGTAATTTTATGACACTTGAAAAATTCCCAAAAGTACATTGTACAACAAGCAACAACAATTGAAAATATGGCAAAAACAATATAAAATATATATTCATACTAATTAATAACAGATTTGTTTTTAAATGTATGTATACATGTTTTTAACCATGCCGGGGGGCGGCATGGCGTAGTGGGTAGAGTGGCTGGCCAGAAACCTGAGGGTTGCAGGTTCGCTTCCCACCTATTGACATCCAAAAAAATCGCTGCCGTTGTGTCCTTGGGCAGGACACTTCACCCTTTGCTCCCGGTGCCGCTCACACTGGTGAATGAATGACGAATGAATGATAGGTGGTGGTCGGAGGGGCCGGAGGCGCAAACTGGCAGCCACGCTTCCGTCAGTCTACCCCAGGGCAGCTGTGGCTACTGTTGTAGCTTACCACCACCAGGTTTGAATGAATGATGAATCCCATTTCTCTGTGAGCGCTTTGAGTGTTTAGAAAAGCGCGATATAAAACTAAGTTGTTGTTTTTTTGTTTGTTTTTATCCAATCCAATCAACTTTATTTATATAGCACATTTAAAAAAATTAAAGTTTCACAGAGTGCTGGACAGGAGTTAAAACACACGTTTGGAAGTAGCGTAAAACTAAGGAGAGTCAATTTTAAAAAAACACATGTTATTTAATTTTTTTTTAAGAAAATCACAGCAGATTAGGCAATTTATTCAATGATGTCATATGACTGCACCCATAACCACAGCCCCGCCGCCACAGGTATCTTGGCAGTAGGAGTAAACCCTGAGATCGATACATACATCAACTGTAACAATTCTAAGTAATATAGTATCAGGTCGTTATCACAGTAGTTAAATATTTTTTACTATTAAAAAATATTTTGTTGTTATTGTTTACAAACTCAGGAAATAAAATTCCTATTATTGGATGGCTTTAAGGGCAAAACCCAAAGAATCTCAATTAGACACAAAAATAGAAACTAATTTAGGATTTTTAATTAATATTATTTCACCGCTATCCTGTGTTTTTGTCTGAACATAATTGTTACCTAAATATGAATCATCTAATGATTTTGAACATTTGATGTAGGGCTTGGCAATATATCGCGGGTTTGTCTCTGTGCGATATAGAAAATCACTATATCGTGATATTCGAGTATACGTTCTCGCACAGTTGCTTTTAGCTGCTGACTTTACACACCAGGGGGTCCATCGTCTGGCGGTGGTTTGGCTTCAAGTGGGAATATGTCGAAAAGACAACCGTAATAAGTCAAGCATGTGGCACAAGCGTTGCTACAAAAAGTAGCATTACTGCTAATATGTAGCATCATTTTAAAAAGTCACCTACTAGAGAATGAAAAGTGCTTACTTTGCATGTCAACATCTCCATTAGGTGCCACACGCCCACACCATCAAAGTGCCGAGGCAAACATTTCCACATCAACACCGTATGAAAAAAATAGATTTGAATAACGTCCGTAGTCACCTACCACATAGCGAAGGACGAACACTATTTGATTTCCTATTATGCAGCTCATTTTTATTTGACACTTAAAATGTCTCTGGCAATCTTGAACTTTCTGTTTTGGAAATGACATGAAAATGTGTGCCATTGCCTGATAACTGTTTAATAAATACAGTTATGGTCGATTGACTTAGGTGTGATTTACTTCTCTGCATGAACGTTAAAAACTAGCATATATTAATGCAGTATGAGGAAGAATGTTTTAATGTAGACACATAGAATCATCATACTGCTGTGATTATATATATCAAGTGTTAATTCAAGTCCAAAGCAAAATATCGAGATATATATTGTGTATCGCGATATGGCCTAAAAATATTGAGATATTAAAAAAAGGCCATATCGCCCAGCCTTAATTTGACGTATCGGTATCAGCATTGGTGTGACAAGTACTGATACTAATTGCGTTTGGATCAATACCCAATTTTACAGTATTGCCCAAATACTATTGTATTATATGAGAACAACAGAAGAATTAGTGTTTATTACCTTTTAACAGAAGTATTGACTGAACCATGTTACAACAGAATGTAACCAGAGATTAACAGTAAATAAACTAGTAGATTAATAATAGTTTTGAGGAAATGGTACAACCGGAAATCATGTAATATGTTACTGCGTATGTTGACTGTTAAATTAGTTGCTTTTGTATCCCATTTTGAAATGGTTCTCTTATGATTTATATACCAAATAATATATTGTGATTTACATTGTTATTGCAGGTGGCTGCAATGTAAATCGCAATATAGGTTTTAGACCATATCACTCAACCCAATTTGCAACTTGCCCAAAGTTACATTTTTCAAACCAAATAATGTACCAAGAACACCACAGACTAGCTCATGTTACCATTGGATGTTTAAAATGACATATATTTTTTAAGTTTATACTTTTGCCAATTATTATAGATTTAAAAAATTATAAATATTGTTAATTACAAATTAAAAAAGTCACTCGCTCACTCACTGCTGTCTTGTACATGCCTGTAGCACGTCTACATACACAGTAGTAGAGAAGCAACTAACAATTTGCAGTCATGAATTTGTTTTGAAAGAACATTATAAACATTCAGTTATAGTTAGCATTAGTGGCTGAAGAGGGTGGGACATAATGCTTACAACACTTTCGAAGGTAAGCGCCCTGTAGGCAGCCGCGTACGTGTTGCAAATAGTCAGTCACTTTAAGAGTTAGATGGCCATGCCTGATTTTCAATTTGTCTGTTTTCTTTAATTGCTTGATGTCAGTATTTAACAGCGAGCTGTAGATAATAGCTAATAATTAGACGGCCAACGTTCATGCGTGCCACTGACCACGATAACTTCAGTAATTTGTTTAGAGCAGAAGATTTTCTATCCTGTCAAAATTTATTGTAAAAGCCAAGATGTCAACCCTAAAATCCTTCGCCAAATATTGCCTACTGCTTGACTTCTTGACCTTTGTGTTGCAGCACTGTTTGCACACAGACTAGTCAACATCATTTGACTTTCTCCCTTACCTTGAAACAGCCATGTTGCCTCTTTAAATTTGAAAACAGTCTAGTTGCTTTGGCACACTTGCAGCAGCTTTGGCCATGTTTTGTTATTACTTCTGCACTATTATGTCAAATAGCGGTAAGTAGAGCTGCGTATCGCCCTGCTGATGCTTTGGGAGAGACTGCGGCGCTGCGTTTATACTTTTTTAAATTGAGTAGTGTTTTGTTTAGAATACTATTGAGTATCGAGACTTTTGACAACCCTAATCCCCAGTATTTATTACACTTACATATATTAAATTGGGCTGTCAAGGGATTTTTTTAAAAATCACGATTTATCACACTCTTGAACTTTGAATAATCACGGGTTATTGTTGAATAGATAACATTTTCTTAAGAAAATATCCTAATATTTGGACACAAAAGCAATTTTGTAGTCAGAATGTCATTCAGGAACGTTTTTTTAAATGTTTTACTGAACTGCAAGGCATAGATTTGCTCAAAACTTGGGGACAGTAAGTATATATGAAAGTATTTGCAATAGTATTGCAAACAAGGTACAGTTACTAATCGATAATGGTGTAAACGCACTCATTAACAACTTGACATAGCACACCATTTAAATCTGCATCTACTCTTCTTTAGTTTAACCAGTTGTTTAAACAAAAACGCGTTTACCTTTTCTGATGACAATGCTGATCTTTTTTTTTTGGCACAAGGCCACCCCAGCTATTTACTTCTGTGATTACCTACTGATGTCCAATGTTCTCCAGAAAGCAAAATAAATTCACGTTCAGCTAATAGTTGCAACTTGATGCTCTTGTTTGTTTAGTACAGTGGGTTTATCCTTGTTGTAATTGTGCCTCTCCAAGGTATTGTATGACAGATCAGCTGTGGTGATCTTAATTACATCTTCTTGTAGGGCTTGGTCTTCACAGATCTTAAGTGGTTTACATCTGGTGGCTGTCCGTTTAGCAAAGGCATATGTTTAACTTAATTGTGGTACTTCTGATGACAACATTGAAACAGGTAAACTGCCAGTGTAGCGTTCTCCTCTGCTTGTTGTGGATGTAACATTCATGCTATCGGCACCATCCTTGAGTACATGTTTCGCTTAAGATGGTAATTTCAACTCGATATGCACCGATAAGAATGTTTGTCGCTGCAATACCAACAAGTTACCTCAGATTTATCTAAAGTACTATTATGAAGGGCAATTGACTGTCTCTCATCTCAATCACAGACTGTGTAACAATGCGCGCGCCTTCCGGATTATGACTTAACCCGTAAATGATTAATCTTCAGTCATTTATGATAGTGCCATGTATTTATTTATTAATCACATGCGTTAACAGTCACTATGTTTCCATGCACTAAATAAGTCTGATTTCTGAAATAGTTAGGTTTTCTTTGTATTTTCACACCTACTGTTATGATCCGCCACCCGGATCATACATGATTTTGGTTTTTTAGTCCTTTTGTGTTTTTTCGATCGTTTTGGACTCTTCCTGTTGTTAGTTTTTGCACTTCCTTATTTATCTTGTCTCCATAGTTTCTGATTTGTTCCACCTGTCCTTGTTATCGACGCGCACCTGTGATAATTTATTACTTCTCTATTTAAGCCTGCCTTCGACCTCAGTTCTGTCTGGATTGTTTGTTTGTTCTAAGCAACACTCACATTGGTATCTCTTCTATGTATATACTTGTGCTAAGTTTCGCCTTGGCTTCTCGTGCGCTCGGCACGTTAGTTTTGGACTTTTGGACTCCATTGCTACGTTTAGCGTTAGCTTCCCGTGCGTAGGCACGCACTTTCTTTTGTCTGCTTTGTACCAGTGTTCTTTTATTTTTGTATTAAACCAAGCTCCTACCTGCAATTCCTGCCTGTCTGGTCCTCGTGCATCTTGGGGTGACACAACACGCAACCACAATGCGTTTCCAACGTGACAGAAACAATCCAGCAACTGGCCCCTCGCAGGGAACCACCTAGTGTCTTTGCCTCGCCAAGCCGCGAAGACTCCTTCCCCGGACAGCAGCACGCCGACAACATCCCAGTATTCCCCTTTGAGGTTTGGTAATTCCCTTTTTTCTTCTCCTTCCAAACACTCTTCCGACTGGGCTGTGAGGCCAGAGGAAACCTCCACCATGGACATTCCTCCACTTCCCCGTGTTGACGTCACACCTCCCACTAAGGATGACATCACACACCCCCAAAAAAAATTATATGCGTTTTTTTCCCTCTGCAAATTGCCCACTAAGACATTTAACTCTGTAATCAATCCTTGTGATAATTTTTTTTTCTAAATTTAAATCTATTCAGTCTTATGTTTGTCAAGTTCCGCCCCCAATGACTTTGGCCCCAGCCCCTGTGGCTCAAGCTCCGCCCACTCCTCGGCCTCTTCCACGTCCTGCCCCAATCTCGCCAGATTTTGAAACACATCTAGAAAAGTACAGTCCTGCTTGAGTGAATGAGTGGTACCGGAGGGTCCAAATTGAATTGAAGCCTGAGGAGCAATTCCTGGCGGCTCAGAACAATACACAACTAGGAAAATCTAAAGGGGTGGAGTCTACCCCCCTCCTGACCTCCCACCACCCACCCTTCGGGTCAGTCTCTGGCCACGGGGAGCGTGCCTGGGACTCGCGTCTTGAGGGGGGGAGGGGGGGGGGCCTATTGCTGGTAACTGTGCTACGGAGGTAGCACAGCTTCCACCCACTAAGCCGCAACGTCCTGCGAGACCTCCCCCACCGGTTTCCCGGCCTGCCAAGCCGAAACCACCCGCTAGACCTCCTCCACCAATTTTCCTTCCCGCTAAGCCTGAACCACCTACGCGGCCTCCTCCACCTGCACCACGGCTAGCTGCAACACGGGTTGCTCCTGTAGTTTGTCACAATCTTAGTCACAACCACAGTCATAGTCTTAGTTCTTGTCCAAATAATAGTCTTTGCCCTAGCCCAAAGCCCTAGCCTTAGTCCTAGCCCTAGTCCTTGCCCGACTTCTAGCCCGACTTTTGGTCCGATTTCCGGTCCGACTCCTGGTCCGACTCGTAAACCGACTCGTGGTTCGAGTGCTGGTTCAAGTCCAAGTCTTAGTCCCAGTCCTTATCCAAGTCCTTGTCCAAGTCTTAGTCCTAGTCCAAGTCCTAGTCCAATTCCTTCTCAGATTCCTAGTCCGACTCCTAGTCTTAGTCCCAGTCCTAGTCTTAGTTTCCAGCCTTAGTCCCAGTCCTAGTCTGAGTCCTGGTTTGATTCCTAGTCTGACTTCTAGTCTAATTCCTAGTCGTAGTCCGAGTCCTCGACTGGCACCAGTACCTGCTCCTCGGCTGGCGTCTGTACAAGTTCTTGCTCCTCGGCTGACACGTCAAGCTCCAGCGCCGGCTTCATCATCTGCATCAGTGCCGGCTTCATCGTCTGCTGCATCCGTGCCTACTTCGTCTGCTGCTTCCAGGCCCGCTCCGGTGCGCCTGCCTCCACGTCAGCCCTGCCATGGTCGTCGTCCTCGCCGGGCGCATCCACCTCCACATCGGCCACGAGTGTGGCCGTACCCTGGGCGTCCTCCTCGCTGGGCGCACCCACCTCCACGTAGGCCACGGATGTGGCCGTGCGCTGGTCGTCCTCCTCGCTGGGCGCATCCTCCTCCCCGTTAGCCACGCAGGTGGCTTCCTCAAGGTCGTCCACAAAGACTTTTGCGGCAGCAGCGCTCCATCCGCCGCCGCCATCTGACTTGTCCCCGGTGGATTCAGTAATGATCTGCTGGTTAAAGGTCAATAAATACCATCTATCCATCCATCCATTTTCTACCACTTATTCCCTTTGGGGTCGCGGGGGGCGCTGGTGCCTATCTCAGCTACAAACGGGCGGAAGGCGGTGTACCCCCTGCTCAAGTCGCCACCTCGTCGCAGGGCCACCATCTATTAAAAACCCATTTTAATTAAGTTAAATTTGTTTAATGCCAAAGCACTGAAAAAAGCTGATGTTACAACAGTAAACAGCAGAGCATCATGCCACCCCACCAACTTCTTCCTTGTTTTCATCTTTGTAATGAGGGCACTGACTCGATAAGACTGCATTAGGGATGGGCAGTGTTACCTAATACCAATATCTCAATATACTATTTGGTATGATAATTATAATAGAACCATTTTGAAACCAGTTGCATCAATCCATCCATCCATATTTTATCGCTTGTCCCTTTCGGGATTGCGAGGGGGCTGGAGCTTTGCCAGCTGCATTTGGGCAGAAGGCAAAGTACACCCTGGACAAGTCACCATCTCATCTCAGGGCCAACACAGTCAGACAAGCATTCCCACACACATTTACATACTTGAATGCACAAAGGTGAGTTTTGTTGATGTTTTTGACTTATGTGGAGTGTGCTAATCAGACATATTTAGTCACGGCATGACTGCAAGCTAATCAATGCTAACATGCTATTTAGGCTAGCTGTATGTACATATTGCATCATTATGCCTCATTTGTAGCTATATTTGAGGTCATTTAGTTTCCTCCACCATGTCCTCCCTCCGCCCTCCCTTCACTTTTGGACTGTCTTGTTGTGTGTGGGGAGGGGGTGGGGGGTTCTCTGTATTTTGTGGGACACCTGGGATCTGTTCCTTATGGGGGGGGGGTAAAGTTATGATCCGCCACCCGGATCATACATGGTTTTGGTTTTTGAGTACTTTTGTGTTTATTCGATCGTTTTTGACTCTTCCTGTTCTTAGTTTTTGCACTTCCTTATTTATTTTGTCTCCATGGTTTCTGATTTGTTCCACCTGTCCTTGTTATCGACGCGCACCTGTGATAATTTATTACTTCCCTGTTTAAGCCTGCTTTCGGCCTCAGTTCTGTCTGGATTGTTTGTTTGCTCTAAGCAACACTCACGTTGGTATCTCTTCTATGTATATACTTGTGCTAAGTTTCGCCTTGGCTTCGTGCGCTCGGCACGTTAGTTTTGGACTTTTAGACTCCATTGCTATGTTTAGCGTTAGCTTCCTGTGCATAGGCATGCACTTTCTTTTGTCTGTTTTGTACCAATGTTCTTTTATTTTTGTATTATTTTATTTTTGCAATTCCTGCCTGTCTGCTCCTCGTGCATCTTGGGGTGACACAACACGCAACCACAATGCGTTTCCAACCTGGCACCTACATGTGAAGTCCAAGTGTCCATGCACTTTCTCTATTGCGATTATGGGTCATATATGCTGGAGCCTATACAAGCTGCACTCGGGCAGAAGCAGGGTTGTAGTCGTACATTAATTAACATTAAAAAAACATTGGTAATAAATTAACCTCCATAGACATGTGCCTCTGTTGTTGTTTTGTCATTTGTCCTTCTCTCACGATCATTGCATCTTTTTTCAGTTGTTGGTTCCTGGCTCTGCAGTTGACCCCAGTCATACCGGTGATTGGGGGAGTGCTCTTTCTCTTTGTGTTGGGAACGCTGCTGAGAACTAGCTTCAGTGATCCAGGTGTGCTGCCCAGGGCCACTCCAGACGAAGCAGCTGATCTAGAAAGGCAAATAGGTAAGAAACCACTGCCATTACATTGCTATTAATGTTGACCATGATTTATTTACATGAAGGGGTCATATTCAGCAAAACTCTGTTTTTGTGACACTGGGATTCCCATAAGTCACAAAATTCTAATTAAAACCAGCGGAGATGTTTATCAAAAAACTTTGCCCTGTTCCAAAATTGCACGTTCCACTAGATTTGTCAGCAAATATCTCTACTTGTAGTATTTATTTCTTGGGTAAAGCTTGCGGGAGTCAGCCCTAATTAGAATCTAGACAATCTAACGTAAAATGTTATGTTTTTGGTGCTGGCCTGGTCTGAAAATTCACTGTACCTCCCAAAATCCACTGCACAGCATAGATTGGGGGACATGAAACTAGGGATGTCCCGATCCAGGTTTTTGCACTTCCGATCCCATACCGATATTGTTTTTGCACTTCCGATCCGATACTGGCCGATACTGGCCTATCCAAGCATGTATTAAAGTTTAAAGTTATTTAGCATACTTAGTTGTCAGATTCATGTTGAAAAGGGTTTTAGTACTCTTGATAACAACTAGCCATCTGAATTAGGTGAGTTTGAATAATACACAATGGTTGGTATTCAAGGATAAACACCAAATAGAAAAAATTATACATGACAAACAGAAATGGCGTCATTAAACAGTAATAAAGTGAACAATATAAAGTGCAAATAACGGTGTAAACATTATTCAAAAAAGCAAAACACACAAACTACCCGAGTGGGATAAAATGTCTATAACTCAGCATCAATACTAGCTCTTGAACAAATGTAAATTGAAAAAAAACAAAAAACTATCTACACGCTCCTTTCAATTGTTTGCCCCAGTCAGGGGGGCGGGGGGCAAACAATTGAAGCCCGATCATGATGGGGAGATTCTTTCTAACAAAGACGAGCACTTCAAGTTGCTCAGGTGTCAACCTGCTCCTGTGTTCATCAATGATGAGTGAGGCTGTGCTAAAAAGCCTCTCAATCTCAAGAGTCATTAAAATGTCTTACAACTTTAGCACCACGCTTGACCTTATTGTGGCATGTTTTGCACTCCACCTCATCATCTTTTTCGTTTTGTAGGGTAAAATAATCCCACACAGCTGACATTTTTACCCGTAACTTTTAAGACATATGGCCGTCTTAACGGTTAGAACACAGACCTGTGGATCTGTTGAAGGTGTGCTGGAAAATGCGGAACGGACATTAGGGAGCAGCAGAAAAGTGGAATGTATTATTTAAATTGGAGCGTTGGAAAACACGGACCAGATTTTTTTTTTTACAAACTGGATCTGAATCGGCATTTTCCCTTGTCTTGCCGATATGCATTTTTTGGCAAATATCGGCGGCCGATCCGATCCAAATATCGAATCGGGACAACCCTACATGGAACGCTGTAAGCAGGAAGTGAAGTGTGTTCGTAAGATGAGAGAAATATTTTTTGGGGACATTTCCTGAATATGTATATTACAAGTCATATACTGTAGACCACAAGAAGGTGTGTTAAATGTAAATTAGAATCATAATATCACCTATTTACTAAGGTGGGTTATTGGCTTCCATTTGGTTATTTAGTTATCCCCAACTGTGTTAAACAATTAAAAATATGCTCCAGCGAACCCCCACAACCCCAAAAGGAACAAGCGGTAGAAAATGGATGGATGGAAGTTTGCAGTCCTACAACTTATATCAAAAGTCTTACCTGTTAATACATTGGGTACCTTTAGTTGGTGTAAAATAACAACATTGTGGAAAGCTTAGGCTGCACCAAAAATGATTATTCAGAGATATGTGTGAGGACTGTGTGGCATAACAATGCCAGATTTGTTCCTCCATGGATGCGTCGGCAAGAACACAGCAAAAGGTAAGAAATGACGATTTATTAAACTCAAAACAGGCTTGAACAAAAACACTGGTGCTAATAGAAAAAGGTAAACAAATGGCGCTAGCATGGAGGTTAGGAATAACAAACGAAACACAAACACTAGGCACGAAGGCACAAAGAGAGAAAACAAAACGGCTAGCATGAAAGCTAGGAATAAAATAGAGCTTAGCGTGAGAGTTAGTGAGTAATAGAATCAAAAGCAGTCGTCATTGGTAAAGTAGGATCCCAGGCAGAACTAACAAAAGGGGCGAGCTTAAATAAGGGAGGTGATTAGTAAAACACGTATGCGGGAACTGAGAGTAGCAGGTGGACACAATATGAAACCATGGTGACAGACTAAACAGGAAATAAGGAGGTCAAACTACCGAAAGTGATATAAAAATGGAACAAAGCAACAATATGTGAAGATCCGAGTAACGGATCGCAACAATATGCTCAGCTCCACATTAGAAATTTATTTTTATTTGCTCTGTGAAGTGTCTGTTTCCTGTTCTTTAGTGAGGCCACTTAGGATCTCATTAAACAGAGACTGGGCTAATTTAATGCCATCACCAGACTTTTTTACATTTATAAATGTTCATGTTATTGCTGATTGAAGCTGCATTGAGCCTGTATAGTTAGAATTGACAGTTACCAAGGCAAACAAGTTTTTTCTGAGGAACATTGAAACAGTCATAGTAAAGTTTTATACAGGTAGCACAGTGGAAGAGGGGTTAATGTGTCTGCTTCTCAATATGAATGTACTGGGTTCGATCCTGCGCTAGGATCTTTCTGTGTAGAGTTTGCATGTTCTCCCCGTGACTGTGTGGGTTCCTTCCGGGTACTCCAGCTTCCTCCCACCTCCAAAGACATGCACCTTGGGATAGGTTGATTGGCAACACTAAATTGAACCTAGGGCTTTGCATGGCAGTTCCCGCCATCATTGTGTGAATGTGTATGGGTGAATGTGAATATAGTGTTAAAGGCCTACTGAAAAGAGATTTTGTTATTTAAAGGGGAATATTATCACAATTTCTGAAGGGTTAAAACCAATAAAAATCAGTTCCCAGTGGCTTATTTTATTTTTCTAAGTTTTTCTCAAAATTTTACCCATCACGCAATATCCCGAAAAACGGCTTCAAAGTGCCTGATTTTCACCATCGGCATATCCACACATCAATTATCCTGTGACGTCACAGCGTGAAGCCACCAGAAACAAACATGGTGGATAGCACAGAAAGGTATAGCGATAGTAGCTCGGATTTCAGCGGCGTAAGCGATTCAATAGATTACGCATGTATTGAAACGGATGGTTCGAGTGTGGAGGCAGGTAGCGAAAACGAAATTGAAGAAGAAACTGAAGCTATTGAGCCATATTGCTTTGAACCGTGTACAAGCGGAACCAACGAAAACGACACGACAGACAGCGACACGGGAGGAAGCGAGGACGAATTCGGCGATCGCCTTCTAACCAACGATTGGTATGTGTTTGTTTGGCATTAAATATAAGTGGAGGGAAAGGCTGCATGCAGCGTGTGAGGGAGAGAGAGAGAGAGAGAGAGAGAGAGAGCAAAAATACAAAAACAAATCTGTCTGGAGCCGGAAAAAAATAAAAGCCATATTACATACAGATAGTGTGTCATGAGATATAAATTGAATTAAGAGGACTTAAAGGACACTAAATGACCTCAAATATAGCTACAAATGAGGCATAATGATGCAATATGTACATACAGCTAGCCTAAATAGCATGTTAGCATTGATTAGCTTGCAGTCATGCCGTGACTAAATATGTCTGATTAGCACACTCCACATAAGTCAAAAACATCAACAAAACTCACCTTTGTGCATTCAAGTATGTAAATGTGTGTGGGAATGCTTGTCTGACTGTGTTGGCCCTGAGATGAGATGGTGACTTGTCCAGGGTGTACTTTGCCTTCTGCCCAAATGCAGCTGGCAAAGCTCCAGCCCCCTCGCAATCCCGAAAGGGACAAGCGATAAAATATGGATGGATGGATTGATGCAACTGGTTTCAAAATGGTTCTATTATAATTATCATACCAAATAGTATATTGAGATATTGGTATTAGGTAACACTGCCCATCCCTAATGCAGTCTTATCGAGTCAGTGCCCTCATTACAAAGATGAAAACAAGGAAGAAGTTGGTGGGGTGGCATGATGCTCTGCTGTTTACTGTTGTAACATCAGCTTTTTTCAGTGCTTTGGCATTAAACAAATGTTAACTTAATTAAAATGGGTTTTTAATAGATGGTGGCCCTGCGATGAGGTGGCGACTTGAGCAGGGGGTACACCGCCTTCCGCCCGTTTGTAGCTGAGATAGGCACCAGCGCCCCCCGCGACCCCAAAGGGAATAAGTGGTAGAAAATGGATGGATGGATAGATGGTATTTATTGACCTTTAACCAGCAGATCATTACAGTTTTACTGTTGTTGGGATTACTGTTGTGCATTATGCTCTTTTTATTATTTACGACATCACCCATATTAGTTGGCATTTCTGCAGTCATTGTACAATGGTATTTCATTGTCCGGCATTGTTTAACGTCCAGCAACATGTCATTGCATCACACCAGAAAATGTACAGAGCCACTTTGCATTTCAACTTCCGTCACCTTTTTCTCTAGCTCTGTTGTCCAGTGTGCAGCTGGTGCAAGTGTTGGCGTGGCAGATTTACATGCGAGACATCTGTAAGCGCTTATCTCGATCATGTACTGTACCTTCATTCCAAGCCCCAACACCAATCAGTCACAGCGTGATTTGCAAGGAAAACACTTACTGCCCCTCTCTCTTTGCGTATTTTTCTCGTCTTGGTGATTGGACAGAATCATTTTGACATAAAAAATAATGTTAACATAATTTTTATTATCTGCAAATAGCAAATGCCATCAGTGTGGGGTATGAAATGTGCCCGTATACTCCTCCGAAAGTAGGTAGGTAGTATTATCTATCCTGTCATCTTGAAAAGAAAACTGCTGAATGGTCTGGCCACAAGTAAGCAAGGACATTAGTGTTCGCCATAAGTCTCATTAATGTATTATGATGTTGTCAAGTCAGCTTGACAGAGTTCAAGTCCAACACCCCTATTATTGTTTTGCTTGCAAAAAAACAGTAGAGCTAATAGCTGAGCATTTGGCAAATGGCAGACAACAAATACCAGGACTGGCTATCATATTACAGGGAACAAGACAATACCATGACGTCACAAAGTTACCGTCACTGTGTGAATTGTACATAATTTAATAATTCATGGCATTAAATCCCTTTCAACTGGACTGTTTGGTTTGTCTTAAAAGACGTTTCGCCTCTCATCCGAGTAGGTTTCATCAGTTCATGCTCATAGAATTCGATTGGTCAGGTCTAGTATAGCAGCTGATGCCAATACCTAAGTGGGCTTCATCAGTTCATGCTCATAGACTTAGATCGGTCAGATATAGTCTTAGAGTTAGATTGGTCAGATGTAGTCTGGCGGCTGAGATTACAATGACGTGGATGAATGAGAACAGTTGTAGACACAAAATGCTAGAGTTTTGTCAAACAAAGTGTGCACTATGTAAATGAATGTTAGGTGCATTGATTTTACAATTACACCAATTAGGTCATAGGTAAAGTAAGTCAGTAAGGGGGCTCCAGTTGAGCAATACTCTATTTGCCTACATTAATTCTGCATGGTGTAACTGGAAATGAAGAAATTGCTCCTGTGCAACACTAAATATAACATCTCAAAGGCTGGTTTAGTAATCCACTTGTGTTCTGTGTAGGCCTGGGCCAATAACACATTTTGCTAGACAACATATTGCCCCACAAATTATAGCTGAACGACCTCATTGTCAGTATTATTTTTTTTTATACCAAATTAAGTACTAATGTAATTATAATATATAATTATAATGCAAGTAAACATTTGAAAATATGTACACTTTTCTCATTACTGTAGAAATGTTTACCGTTGATGTACTGTCATTGGAAGGTAAATAACTTTTAGATGTAAGTAGACAAACAAAAAAATTCAATGGACTCTCAAATCTGAAAGCAAAAATTTAACTTAAATAAATACGGAACACCTTAAAGGGGATGCCGTGGCGCGGTTGGGAGAGTGGCCGTGCCAACAACCTGATGGTTTCTGGTTCGATCACAAGCTTCTACCAACCTAGTCACGTCCAATGTTCCCTCTAATTTTTCATGTGTGTGAGCAAACGCAAAAACTCCTTGAGCATTCAGTGGAGTACATATGAGCAACATCAGACGTCCACATTGAGGCCACACCTGTAGCACACCTGTCCCAAACCTGACTAAATAACGAGTTAAATTTCTTATTATTCTAATCAAATGACAGCAGTCACTTCCATGTGATCATTTTCTAATGTAAGTGTTTTGGCCCATTTACAATGACAAGAACAACAAATATTGTTTTTCAATGAGCTGTGTACTATATTGTGTCTGGGTGGGGGTCCTGCTTTGGAAATAATGTGTACCCCTTTCAGATATCGCATTTAGTTCCCTTTAAAACATTCACATGTTGCACAATGAGATGTACGCACTGGATCATGTGAACATTGCTGTAACTTTTCGTTTGTAAAATGTATATCTTTTTATTAGTATTTTTTTAATATAATAACAGCATCTCATAATTAATATTTATAAATTAAGATTCTTAATAAATTACAGTAGAATGAGCTCATATTTGATTGGTAACTCATAGTGTAACGACCTGGAATGACACATAATGTGCGGTGTTGGAAATGTCCGACTTTTTGTGTGGCTGTAAAGGCATCACTGGCTCAGTGCCATATGTGCATGTGTTGGCACAAGTGAGAAAGAGCGATCGTGGCTCCTGTTGATATGACAGATGGCAAAGTTGGTTTTGGTCTGCTTTGTACGGCAGAAAATGACCAGCTTTGCTACATATACATTGTTTAGCAATGTTTTTGGTCATGTGTTTATAAAGAGTTTTGCTCAATAAAGTGATCGATGGAATTCATGTCCTCAAAGCGTCTCGACAGACGTTACAATAATTGAACAGTGATAACGAAAACTGTTGTCTCTGTTGTGGCCTCTTGTCGTCAGTTACTTTGAAAATTGCTTTATTTTTTTTTTTTTTTTGGATTTTGTGCGCGCCATAAATTTGCCGTGGGCAGAGGACTCGTGAGCAGTGCGCAGTTGCACAGGCGCGCACCTTAGAGGGAACGTTGGTCACGTCCATAATGTCTTTGAGCAAGACACTTCACCCTTGCTCCTCGTGGTTAGCGCCTTGCATGGCAGCCCCCGTCATTAGTCAATCAATCAATCCATCAATCAATGTTTACCTATATAGCCCTAAATCACTAGTGTCTCAAAGGGCTGCACAAACCACTACGACATCCTCGGTAGGCCCACATAAGGGCAAGGAAAAACTCACAACCAGTGGGACGTTGGTGACAATGATGACTATGAGAACCTTGGAGAGGACGAAAGCAATGGATGTCGAGCGGGTCTAACATGATACTGTGAAAGTTCAATCCATAATGGATCCAATACAGCCGCGAGAGTCCAGTCCAAAGCGGATCAAACACAGCAGCGAGAGTGTGTGAATGTGTGTGTGAATGTGGAAATAGTGTCAAAGTGCTTTGAGTACCTTGAAGGTAGAAAAGCGCTATACAAGTATAACCCATTTACCATTTAAAGTGCATTTATTTTCCTATTTGGAAAAACTACTGTATGTTTGGTGTTTTTTGTTCTCATTACAGCATTCTCACTCGTTGCCCGTGTTGATGGGCTCATATTGCCCATCGGTTTGAAGCTGAAATATTCCTACAACGGGACCTCTGACTATATAATCATATTTTTTCTTCTTAATTTTTTAATACTTTTCAGAACGCCTTACTAGCGAGTTGCGAGTAGGCAGGCGATATTCGTGAATCCTGTGTTTCAGACTAAGATTGTGAATGACTGAAAAGAGGTCATTGGATTCAGTTTATTGTACTGTTGAATAAACCCAGTCAGGTGCTGAAAGTGATGCACAGAGTGAGACATCTTCATTTCTGTTTGAAGCTAGAGACTAAGAAAACAAACGCCCACGGACATTTAAATTTATCGATGCCAGCAAAACTATCAATTGTCATCTATTGTTCGATTAATTTGCCCATTCCTACTTCTTAGTAATTATGGTAGGGCTACTAATAAAGTTATATGAGAAAGGCATGTATAACAAACACACTGACACATCCGTCTCTCATATTACTGCAATATTGCAAGATTCTGTTGAAACTGCAATGGGAAGCATTGACTTAATTGATATCTTGCATTGGTGGTCATCGCTTTGCTTAATTATTGATGACGCCTATATGAGAAATCAATGTAAAGCCGCATGACACAATACATAGTTAGAAGCTTTCATTGGCTTAGGTTTTAATTACAATGCAAATGCACCACATGTACAGAAAGACAGGTGATGTGTCTCATAATGGTTTTATTTTATTTTTTTTATTGTTCAATCAAATATCAATGCATGTTGACTTGACCGGCCCGAATGCAGAAAACTAAACTGGCTTGCAACCTCTTTGCGACTACTCGGTTAATCCAAAAGGCTCTTAGAGGCATTAATCGGACTGAATGACGACGAGAGCTTCCTGCTTCCTTCCTTCCCTTTATCTAATATGGGTCAAGTTAGCTGCTGAATGCCCAGACAGTAGTAACCTTGCCAGAAGAAGAAATAGGTTTCTGATGGTTTGCCACTTAATGTTCAGATAATTGGAGAAATGATTGGAAACTTCAATCGAGAATGCAGTAATAATGTTTCCTGTTCAGTTTTGCTGTTTGTTATAAATCACCACCAAGACCAAATAATATTTTGTTTGTATTAAATTATCGTTTCTTCTGACTATTTTAAAACATTCTCTGGGGCACAAGATACCAAAGTCTTGAACGTGAAGAAAAGCTTCTAATCCCCCATTCAGACACACTGCACACTTGTTGACTTGTCATATGTTAAATGTCAGCTTTTAGCATTAAAATGACACTGAGATCAATACAAAACAGCATTCAGAGCTTAGGAATTGGTGTAATAAATCAATAGATCTTTAAAATTTGGCCGAAGGTTCATGCTAATTAGGGTCACACACAATATGGCAAACAAGAGTCAATTCATTATTTGATATAACATATAATTTGGTGCAGTTCTCTGTTTGAACTTGCAGCCATCTCTTGTTTTAGATAATGCATCCAGAAAGTATTCACAGCGCTTCACTTGTTCCACAATGTTTTATGTCTGATCTTGTTATGTTACATCCTTATTCCAAAATTAAATAAATGCATTTTGTCCTCAAAATTCTGCAGACATTACCCCATAATGACAATGTGAAAAGTTTGTTTTAAATTATTTCAAATGTATTACTAATAAAAAATATAGAATACAAATATCCAGGACATCTCTGTACATTGCTTCTTGAATGTTAGTCTAGTCAGAAATACAGCATTCCTCTGTGGAGAGAGGAGAACCTTCTAGAACAGGGGTCGGGAACTTTTTTGGCTGAGAGAGCCAAGAAGCCAAATATTTTAAAATGTATTTCTGTAAGAGCCATATAATATTTTTTTGTAATAACATTTTTATTCTGAAGCTAACTGTGGAGGGGGGCGTGGCCTGCGGGCCTGCATCGAAGCAGGGTGTTGCCAGGATCAGACTCAAAATCAGCGACAGGTGCGTAGATGGCCCATCTTGGCCTTGTTATCTAATCACCTGCCGCTCAGTTATAAGCAGCAGCCAGGAGGAGAGACCTGTTGGAGCTGGAGCCAAAGCACAAGCGAGGACGAAAGACGAAAAGACAATTGCTGGAAAGCAACTGAGAGACTTATTGAAAAATAAAACAATATTGTAACCCTGAAACAGGCTCTCATGATGGTGCTTGGTGGTCTGAAGAACCCCCAGGAGGGCAAGCCCCACACTAACCAATAGTAAATAAATAACTTCCTACCATTAACGCAACTTCTTAAACAGGTGCGGTAGAAAACGGATGGATGGATTAAAAATTCATGAGAATGTTTTATATTTTGAACATTATTTTTAACACTGTGATTACAAGTGGAATTATTCATTACTTATCGTGTTAAGCAATGTCAGCTCAGATTTATCCGAGAGCCAGACTCAGTCATCAAAAGAGCCACATTTGGCTCTAGAGCCATAGGTTCCCTACCCCTGTTCTAGAAGGACTACCATCTTGCAGCAATCCACCAATCAGGCCTGTATGGTATAGTTGCCCAACGGAAGCCAGTTCTTAGTAATAACTTTGCCGAAATGCACCTGAAAAACTCTCTTACAATGAAAAACACAATTATCTAGTTTGATTAAAGAAAGATTGGACTATTTGGTGTAAATGTCAGCCGCCATGTTTGGGCAAAACCAGGCACCGCTCATCACCAGGCCAATACCAATTCTACAGTGAAGCATAGTGATGACAGCATTATGTTGGCGGGATGATTTTCAGCGGCAGGAACTGGGAGACTAGTCAGGATAGAGAGAAAGATAAATGCAGCAATTTTCAGAGACATCCTGGATCCTGTTCTGTCTCCCTGTAATGTTTGTCTGATCTTGAATAGGATTGTGCTAAAAATCTTAATTTACCCTTGGGGATTATTAAAGTATTTTCTGATTCTGATTCTGATAAAAAACAACATTTCCCATCCAACCTGATGCAGCTTGAGAGGTACTGCAAAGAATAAAAACAGGTACGCTCACAACCCTATGTGCTGTGTCCGCATAAAGCAGAGGTCGGCAACCCGCATCTTGTGTGGACACAGCACATAGGGCTGATGTGGCTCATCATGGTGGTAGAAAAGCGCTATACAAGTACAACCCATTTATCTGCATACTTGCCGACACCCCAATTTTTCCGGGAGGTTTCCGGATTTCAGTGCCTCTCCCAGAAATCTCTCCAGGATAACATTATCAGATTTTCACTCGGACAAATATAATGAGGGCGTGCCATGATGGCAATGCCTTAAACGTCCTCTCGACCATGTTGTCGAGAGGATACTGTGCTATCTGAGTGCCGACCGGTCATATCTTGTGTGCGGCTGCTGACACAGCGCGTTGGCAACTGCAAGGCATACTTGTTCAACAGCTATACAGGTTAAACTGAGGGTTGTGATATAAACAACTTTAATACTCTTACTAATATGCGCCACACTGTGAACCCACACCAAACAAGAATGACAAACACATTTCAAGAGAACATCAGCACTGTAAGACAACATAAACACAACAGAACAAATACCCAGAATCCCATGCATCCCTAACTCTACATTGTACACCCCCACTACCACCCCCCTCCGTGCGTCGGTTGGGGGGGGAGGGGGGTTGTTGTAGTAGCGGGGGTGGATAATGTACCCCATTATTTACTTTTTTCTTTAAATTGATCTCAACTCTGTACACTGCTGCTGGAATTTTAATTTTCCTGAAGGAACCCTCCTGAAGGAATCAATAAAGTACTATCTATCTATCTACCCCGGAAGAGTTAGGAATGCATGGGATTCTGGGTATTTGTTCTGTTGTGTTTATGTTGTCTTACAGTGCGGATGTTCTCCCGAAATGTGTTTGTCATTCTTGTTTGGTGTGGGTTCACAGTGTGGCGCATATTGGTAAGAGTGTTAAAGTTGTTTATATCACAACCCTCAGTGTAACCTGTATGGCTGTTGAGCAAGTATGCTTTGCAGTCACTTACGTGTGTCTGTAAAAGCCTCATACAACATGTGAATGGGCTGGTAAGCTGTTACGTTTGTAGAGGGCACCACACGCATTGCCACCATACCACGCCCTTATTATTGCTGTTAAGGTGCAAATCAGCAGACCTGTGAGAGTATTGTTGCTCTGGTATACAGGAGTCTCCCGGTAAATTTGGGAATGTTGGCAATATAGTGTTGTAAAGCGGCATTCAAATAAAACCCGCGGGCAGCACTAGTATTAAATTTCCATATTGAGGTGCGGGCCACGTGCCTGAGACCCCTGATTTATACATATCACAAGGCAAAAAAAAACTTTGTCCGCTGTGTTATTTCATTTTAAATTTCAAAAGAGTCTTGTGGCTCCCATTGTTTTCTTTATTTTGTGAAACGGGTCAAAATGGTAAAGGTTGCCGACCCCTGGCATAAAGGAAGTTCTTGTGTCTCGTGCGTTTTTGATGATTATTATACGGTGCCGTTTGAATGGTGGTTTCTCCACGCAAATCCGCTAAGCTGTTTTCAACCTGCCAACAATACATAAACAATATATAAAGACAAACCACTTAATAATGACAACAACAGTTTTACATTTTAAGAATGCAATACAGTTAATTGCATTCATCGTATGCAAAATAGTCATCAATGTTCAAAATTAATATTCCCTGGGAAAGTTCAAATAAAACTATACTCTTAGTATCAAAAATAAAACAAGAACAGTTTTCATTATATCAAACATAAAAAGTCGATTAGGTAGTGCCTTTAATACTGCATTTGAAATGTGCAACTTCATATTTTGAACCAATATGGCTGACAGGAACTTGGCACACAAGTGCTACCACTGTGAACAGGGACTTGGAACATGTTGAAGAGGTTAATTTAGCCTACTGATGTGTATTTATTAATGGTTGATTTATATAGGCTAATAATGTAAAGTTTTGTACCTGACAAGGCTGCAGAAGCAAGGTAGCCGAAAATTGTCAAGTACAAAACTTTACCTTACTAGCCTATATACATCAACCATTCATAAAAATGACTTGGAACTCTTATATTTTACAGAGACTATAAAGTGTGCAAGTGCATGCAATCCAAGTAGCATGTGGTTGCATGACTTCAATCGGGCGGAAGGCGGGATACACTCTGGACAAGTCGCCACCTCATCGCAGCAAAGTCTTGCTTGTCAAATTTGTACCATCAGGTGGAGGTTCGACAGCAATCATATTCAAAACAGCTAACTGTTTGCGCCGGTGGGAGTGTCGCAAAACCCATTTTGGTATGTCTTTTTATTAATATTGAGTGAAAGTAGCTGCATGTGTACGTTCAAACCATGAATTGATTAACTTAGACAAGTTAAAAAACTTATTCGGGTGTTCATTTAGTGGTCAATTGTACGGAATATGTACTGTACTGAGTAATCTACTAATAAAAGTTTAAATCAATCAAAAACATACATGAAGTCCTCTTATAGGGTGTTTAAAGGCAGCAAGGCAGTGTTGTTGCGCTTGGAAATGACGTACAACCGTGACGTCATCACAAGTCTCCGTTTGTGCCGTGTACACGCATACGTCCAGCAGAGAGTTTTGGATTTCTACTCTTTGGCCAGCATTTGTAAAAGTCTGTGTTTTTAAAGACAAACGTATGCGTCTGCATGTGGACAACAGGCCCAAACGCAGAGATTAGTATGCTTTTATTAAGTATCTGGGTTCGTGTGGACATGGCCTTAACGAGGCAAAATGAAGTACAAAAAAAAACCATAACGCCTTGAGGCAGCAAAAATTCCTCGAATATATTTTGTCATCAAATTACTCGAGTTACTCGAGTAATCGTTTCAGCTCTATACTTATGTACATGTGAAGTTTTATTTTTAATCAATTTGCAAACTAGTTTAAACATTTTTTTCACATTGTCATTATGGGGTATTGTGTAGAATTTCGAGGACAAAAATGAATGTATTCCATTTTGCAATAAGGCTGTGACATAACAAAATGTGGAATAAGTGAAGCGCTGCGAATACTTTCCGGATGCACTGTATGCACCAAAATACTTGAGTTTGTAACATCCTGGGTCCTCATTTTGTGTCATTGTGACCGTTTTAAACATACTTTTCTGTACAAGACAATGAAATAAGAAAGTTTTCAAATAATGTCTTTGGCAGCACATCTTCCATAACCATCCATTTGCAGAACCTCTGAATCCAAGACATACAATTATCAAGCCAGTAATGGCTTTCAGTTTGAGTGGGTACAATTAATGCAACAATAGATACTTTTCAATGTAACTTGGCTTGAACACAGCTGTTCAACATCTTTTTCATAGTTGGTAGAATCATATGCTTTGTTTTCTGCACCAGCTACCTTCTTAGAAAAATGCATGTCTGAACATGTCATGGCTTTGCTCACACCCTCAAATACATGAAGCTCTTTCAATGTTAGTTCACTTTTATACTATGTGCTTTAAATATTATGATTCTTTTTTTTAAAGTAACAAAGCCACACGCACTTCTCTGGTTCTAAGCTTTGCTTGCTGATATGCCACAAAAAAGATAGAAAAAAAAAGTTTCCGCCTCAGGAATTGGAATTCAAGTATTTGAAACTAGACAAAGGTTTGGACTGTTGAGCCATTTTTGTCAACCACAATAGATTAGAAAGGATGAAAATAAACATATAATAAGTACAATGGCTGTACTCAGAACTATGTTCTTGCTCTTGTTCAGTCCATGAACATTTCTCTTCCCATGTCATACATTATTAAACACATAAACATTACACCTAATACAAGGCTATTCAACTAAAGTGTTCTGGGGGCCATATATTTCCAGAAAGCTAAGGACCAAGGACGTTAGACTCTTTCCTTTACTGTAATTCTTATTTTGACAGTTGTCAAACAGGTGTCCTCTGCAACGGACAGATTTACACATTTCGGAAAAAATATATTATAGGAAGTAAAATTTCAATGTAACAATCTGCCATACTTTAAGACTTAACTTTACCAAATGACTAGTGAAATTAAATACAAACAATATGTTTACACACCCAGAAAGCCTCTACACAACAGGAGCGCTTTGCCGTTTTTTAATACCTACTGCAAAAAAACTGTAGTCAATGATAATCTCGATGACAGCGCTCTGATGTTTTTGGGTTTTGAATAAAAAAAGTTGTGGGCCCTTTTGGTTTCATTCCCAGGTGCTAGTTGAATAGCCCTGTCTTAAAGGGGAATTGCACTTTTTGTTTTTAGAATTTTGCCTATCGTTCACAATCATTACAATAGACAAGAACATACATCCATCCATCCATTTTCTACCACTTATCCCTTTCGGGGTCGCGGGGGGTGCTGGAGCCTATCTCGGCTGCATTCGGGCAGAAGGTGGTGTACACCCTGGACAAGTTGCTACTTCATCGCAGGGCCAACACAGATAGACAGACCACATTCACACACTAGGGCCAATTTAGTGTTGCCAATCAACCTATCCCCAGGTGCATGTCTTTGGAGGTGGGAGGAAGCCGGGGAACCCGGAAGGAAGCCACGCAGTTACGGGGAGAACATGCAAACTCCACACAGATAGATCCCGAGCGCAGGATCAAACCCAGGACCTTCGTATTGTAAGGCAGACGCACTAACCCTTCTAACCCCCGTGCTGCCCTGGACAAGAACATGTCTTTTTTATTTATTTATTTATTTTTTATTTTTTAAATCATCTTTAGAATCCTAAAAAAAAAAAGAACATATGTGTCTTTTGTTTAGGTTTCTAAAGATGATAAATAAAATTTGAGTCTCAGTTGTAGCCTTCAAAGCCCTCTAAAAAAAACTTCAAAACCCCTCCAACGTTTTAAATACACACTGCAAGTTTATATATACACACTGCAAGTTTATATATACTGCAGTAACAGACATGTTCATAACAATATGTAATATATACAATATTTACCGTATTTTGGTTAGTATAAGCATTGCCCAAACTGATTTCCCTAGTGCATTTATTTCAGTTTCCATAGCAGCGCACTTCCAACTTCCGGCAACAAAAGTGTATTTCTACTTCCGGAAACAAACGTTTGTGTTTTTTAATCCCGTCAGACTTGACAATAAAAGACAAAGATGACTATTTTTAGACCAATGAGGATTCACAAACTTATCTTTTTGAAGCTGAATATACAAAGGTTGAACTACTGCTTCTAGAAGAGAGCACCAAAGAAGGGTAAAATGGAGCAGATGGAAGCTGAGAGAGTGAGGTCAGCGTGACTTGGTTACGGTGTAAATGTGGAACTTGGAGCAAACTCTGATGACATAAATGTCGCGCTTACCCAAAATAAACTGGAAAAACAAGTTCCTGGCCAGCTGGCCCGAACGGACAACTGTCCGTCGAGTGTTTTAAAATTTGATTTCTATTTACTGTTTTAATTGGTTTCACCCTTAAAATTGTTTTTAATCATATTTTTTTTATACTGTTTTTATATGTATTTATTTTTATTTTTTGTTTTTATTCAGTCATTGGTGGAGCTCAGGATAGTATTGGAATGTTGTTTTTTAATATTGTTGTGCAGCACTTTAGAAACATTTTGTTGTTTAAATGTGCTATATAAATAAGTGGATTGGATTGAATCAGGCCCTGCGATGAGGTGGCGACTTGTCCAGGGTGTACGCCGCCTTCCGCCCGATTGTAGCTGTGATAGGCGCCAGCGCCCCCCGCCACGCCCAAAAGGGAATAAGCGGTAGAAAATGGATGAAATGGATGGATTGAATCACTATAATTTTGATCATGATTCAAGCAGCATGTCATCCTTGTTATTACAAACTACAGTACATATGCTGTTGAGCTAGCTGTGTTCAAACAAAACATGAAATAATACTTTACAGATACTGTAATTTGATTGTTCATGTTTTTCAGTCAGTACAGATTGGTGTCCTATTGCATTGTGTTGTGCATTACAAACTAAAATATTATTTGGGTGCTGACGTACAAGCTAGCTTACTTCTTGCTGTAGCTAGCTCACAGCTCATGCCGTAGCATACTCGATGTGTTACTACGCCGAAAAAAAGAGTAAATCCGTGTTCGCCCTTACGTTAACAATGTTGCCACAACTTTTTTATTATACAGGTTACGGAACGTAAAGTAAGTATTGTTGACGGTTTTTGGATGCATTTTTAAAATGATTTAGAGGCAGAATGGGTCGCTCCGATTAGCTGCATTGCTGGCCACCTAGAACGAGCCGATTATTACAAACCCCGTTTCCATATGAGTTGGGAAATTGTGTTAGATGTAAATATAAACGGAATACAATGATTTGCAAATCCTTTTCAACCCATATTCAGTTGAATGCACTACGAAGACAAGATATTTGATGTTCAAACTTATAAACTATGTATTTTTTTGCAAATATTAATTAACTTAGAATTTTATGGCTGCACCACGCGCCAAAGTAGTTGGGAAAGGGCATGTTCACCACTGTGTTACATCACCTTTTCTTTTAACAACACTCAATAAACGTTTGGGAACTGAGGAAACTAATTGTTGAACTTCGAAAGTGGAATTCTTTCTCATTCTTGTTTTATGTAGAGCTTTCGTCGTTCAATAGTCCGGGGTCTCCGCTGTCGTATTTTACACTTCATAATGCGCCACACATTTTCGATGGGAGACAGGTCTGGACTGTAGGCGGGCCAGGAAAGTACCCGCACTCTTTTACTACGAAACCTCGCTGTTGTAACACGTGGCTTGGCATTGTCTTGCTGAAATAAACTGGGGCGTCCATGATAACGTTGCTTGGATGACAACATATGTTGTTCCGAAACCTGTATGTACCTTTCAGCATTAATGGTGCCTTCACAGATGTGTAAGTTACCCATGCCTTGGGCACTAATACACCCCCATAACATCACAGATGCTGGCTTTTGAACTTTGCGCCTATAACAATCTGGATGGTTGTTTTCCTCTTTGTTCCGGAAGACACCACATTCACAGTTTCCAAATATAATTTAAAATGTGGACTCGTCAGACCACAAAACACTTTTCAACTTTGCATCAGTCCATCTTAGATGAGCTCGGGCCCACTGAAGCCAGCGGCGTTCCTAAGTGTTGTGGATAAATGGGTTTTGTTTTGCATAGCAGTTTTAACTTGCACTTACAGATGAAGCAACTAACTTTAGTTACTGACAGTGGTTTTATGAAGTGTTCCTGAGCCCATGTGATGATATCCTTTACACACTGTTGTCGGATTTTGGTGCAGTACGGCCTGAGGGCTCAAAGGCGAGTAATATCATCGCTTACGTGCAGTGATTTCTCCAGATTCTCTGAACCCTTTGATGATTTTACGGACCGTAGATTTTAAAATCCCTAAATTCCTTGCAATAGCTTGTTGAGAAATGTTATTCTAAAACTGTTCGACAATTTGCTTACAAATTGGTGACCCTCACCCATCCTTGTTTGTGAATTACTTAGCATTTCATGGAAGCTGCTTTTATACCCAATCATGGCACCCACCTGTTCCCAATTAGCCTACACACCTGTGGGATGTTCCAAATAAGTGTTTGATGAGCATTTCACAACTTTATCAGTATTTATTGCCACCTTTCCCAACTTCTTCTAATGATTATTTGCAAAAAAATAAATGTTTATTAGTTTCAACATCAAATATGTTGTCTTTGTAGCATATTCAACTAAATATAGGTTGAACATGATTTGCAAATCATAGTATTCTGTTTATATTTACATCTAACACAATTTCTCAACTCATATGGAAACGGGGTTTGTACATACATCCATCCATCCATTTCCTAACGCTTATTCCCTTTAGGGTCGCTGGGGTCGCTGATGCTTATCTCAGCTACAATCGGGCGGAAGGCGTTGTACACCCTGGACAAGTCGCCACCTCATTGCAGCCGATTATTAAAAATTTGCAAAAAAAACAACAAAAAACAACCTTTTGTCTTCTTGTATCTCAAGGATTGTATACAATTCCCAAAAAGAGCAGTTCTCCTTTAGTAGACTAGACCTGATCTGTTTGTTTTGTTCAAGGTCTTTGACAAGTGGTGTTGACTTAACTGAAACCGAAATGGAAACAAGCAACAGCATGCACAAATGCTTGATTTTATTGTTGTTGTTTTTTTTTTTTTTACATATAAGGCATTTTATTGACATTGTTTTAACCCAGTAGTGCATATTTACCTGCACCTGAAGGTCATGTAATCTTTGCCGTTGATTTGTCAGTCAATTTGTTAGTTGGTTAGCAAAATAAATTAAGAAGTTATGGGACCATTTTTATTAAACTTTAAGGAAATAGGGAGCAACTGATTAGAATTTGGGCCTGTCCTGGAAAATTTCTACTACGTTACCTTGAGAAATGGGCCTGTTGCCTGTATTAAGGAATACCAAGGTATGAAAAAGTGGACAGTTTAAAAAATCACAAAAATGTTATTTCATACTAACCCTGCCGTATCATGACAGAAAGTGGAAGTTAAAAATCCTTCAGGACGGCTGCAGCGGAAAATATCACAACACTTACCCCAGTACACAGCTCTTCATGATGTGTGATGGATGAAGTAAGCAAGTCCACAAAACATTTCCCTCCATCTAAAATGATGAAATCCGCTGTTTCGGAATACTTCAGTTTCCATAAAAATACACTCAGCCACGACTTGGAGGAAAATCTCCCAACATGCAAAATGTGCTTGCGGACTGTTGCAGCAAGAAGAGGCAACACATCAAACATGGTGTTGCATTAATGGGACCACCACCCATCGCTATATGTTGATTCTCTGTTGACAGGAGCTAATTACCTCTTTGCGTCTGGCATAAGTGACACAAATACTAACTTGTCACTAAAGAAGATGTAGCACGCTAAGATGGTTGACATCAGCTAACTAACATGACAGGAAGAAGAGAAGCACAGGGCCTGTGCATAATGTTATGTTTTACTTAAACATTAAAATTAAAGTTACAATTTTGCTTACTTTAATTTTTTTTGAAAAAGTTACTAAAAGTTTATTTTTTATCAATCATTTAAGTTGGGGACTACCATTTAGTGATATAACTTATTTGTGTTTATGGATTTAACAAAAGCATTTGACACAATCACAGTACCTTAATAAACAAATTACAAAGGTATGGAATCAGATGGTTGGTCTTGAACTGGGTAAGAAGCTACTTAACCAACAGGAAGTAATACGTGAAAATAGGCGATCACACATCTACAGAGCTGGAAATATCTGTGGCCTACCGCAGGGATCAATACTGGGACCAAAATTGTTCAAATTTATATAATCGACATTTGTAAAGTTACAAAGGACTTAAAGTTAGTATAATTTTCAGATTATACAACGGCATTTTGTTGAGGACAGAACACAGAAAAGCTAATAAAAATAACAGAAGAAATTAACAAATTAAAAAGATGGTTTGACAAAAACTGACTATTTTTAAATCTGAGCAAAACTAAAATAATGCTATTTGGTAACAGTAGAAGGGAAAGTCAAACACAAATACAAGCAGACATTAAAAGGGTAAAAGAAAACACATTTTTGGGTGTAATAACACATGATAAAATGAACCGGAAACCCCATGTAAAAAATATCCAACACAAAGTAGCAAGAAACATGTCAATAATGAATAAAGCAAAATATGTTCTGGATGAAAATGCACATATTCTCTACTGTTACCATATCTGAGTTATTGTGCAGAAATATGGGTAAACAACTACAAATGTGCGCTTCATTCACTAACAGTGTTACAAAAAACATCAATTAGCGTAATAGGTAATGTTGGATATAGAGAACATACAAATCAAATTATTACTGAATCAAAAATACTGAAATTCAACGATTTGGTGCATTTGCTAACAATTAAAATTATGTACGAAGCAAACTATAATCTGCTACCCAAGAATGTACAACAATCCTTCTCAACAAAAGAGGAGGAATATAACTTTTAAGGAAAATCGAATTCAAAAAATATGAATGCCGGTACAAAATGTAAAACCTTATGTGGGATTAAATTATGGAATGGATTAAGCAAAGAAATCAAACAAAACTCCAATATGGTTCAGTTTAAGAGACTGTTCAAACTAAAAGTGTTCACAAAGTACAAAGAAGAACAATTATGATGAACATCTTGAACTTTTGTTTTTTAAGATAATAATTATTTATGTATTTGATATTTGTTTTACTTACTAATGGTGTATTTTTTTATTATGTATTTATTAACTGTTCTGTTACAAACAGAGAATAAGGACATGGGTTAAAATTGATGTGATATGAAAAAAAGGGTTAGGATTAAATAGGCTCTGCTTTTTCCGACTCCTTTTCGGACATGCTGTAATGTATGTGATGCATTACATTGTATTGTAAGCATGTTTGAAATAAACTGAAACTGAATTTATTAACATTTTTTTGTGGCTATTAATAATGAACATTTGGCTTGAGATTCTGGTTTGGAAAAAGTTGACTGCATTATTAACTGTACTTCATGTATTATTTATTTAAAAACAACTCAAGTTTTTTGTCAGATATCTTGATTACATATATTCCACTTTTATCATGTTTTATTACAGTAAATTGTTTTAACATAATTTTTTTCAATAAAGACTTTTTAAAATAACACATTTCATTGCTGTAATTATTATACCATGCAATTGATAGGTTTGGGTAAAATTATCAATTTGATCAATTATGGCGCTGCACTAGTATATCTTTTGAAGGCCTACGCTTACTTTATTCATCAAAAAGATTTAGGAAATTGGCCATTATGCTTTGCCAAAACCAAGATAAACCGAGATAGTGATATTTTTGCTTAAGGTTATTATATTGTCAGAATCTCATACCGGTCCCTGCCTAGTTACCTTACGTTGACCTTTCTGTGTGTGTCTATGCTAGCATCCTCGCAGAGGCAAAACAAATGGATGGCTGACAAGAGTGGTCACCTTGTTTCTTTTATTCTGCTATATCCATCCATACAACCATTAGATAGTTTTAAAAAGCTACCGGCAGGTTTTTATAAAACTTCCAGGATATGTTCGAAAAGGGATAAGGAACAAGTCGTTACATATTGGGGCTGATCCAGATCTTTTCTACTTTGTTACCTTACCTTTATGTTACGAGCTTCAATCTTTTGTGTGTGTACTACAGTATTACTGCAGCCTTGCCTCCATTCACACAGACAAAAGACAGAAATAGCTCAAAACCCTTGATTATACTTTCAGGAACTGTCAAAAATGGGATAAGTATCTGGATAACTTTCTGGATTCAGGACTTTTTTCACTGTTTCCCTCACTCCAATTTTTAAAAAATCCATATGTAAAAGAGTGTAGTTTGAACATGCCTGTCCACATAAAGTACATTTATAAGCATTTATGTGCATTTTGACCAAACAGCAACCTGAAAAAGTAGCCAGAACTGATTTTGTCGCACATTATAATAAGGCCTCTGTATGAATATAGTCAGGCGTTAAATATACAATGCAATGACGTGTATATTATCTTTAAAATTGGCACACACTTACATGTTTTGATAGAGATGTGTGTGTGCTGCTCAAAGTAAAACCAACAACTGGGAGTCAATGTAATGTTCTGTCGTTGAATAAGGTTAAAAAAACGAGTTAATGTCGCACATTTCTTACGACACAAGCCTAAAAGCTCAGTTTTATCCACCCACGTTTAAGAAAATCTCCACTCTCGCCAGAGATCCGTTGTTAAAGGCAAAAACCTATATCAAGAGGGCAAAACACATCAACAAATATGCAATTTAAAAATATTAAGTTAAATGTTCTAGGGGGCTACACGGTGGAAGAGGGGTTAGTGCGCCTGCCTCACAATACGAGGGTCCTGCAGTCCTGGGTTCAATCCCAGGCTTGGGATCTTTCTGTGTGGAGTTTGCATGTTCTCCCCGTGAATGCGTGGGTTCCCTCCGGGTACTCCGTCTTCCTCCCACTTCCAAAGACATGCACCTGGGGATAGGTTGATTGACAACACTAAATTGGCCCTAGTGTGTGAATGTGAGTGTGAATGTTGTCTGTCAATCTGTGTTGGCCCTGCGATGAGGTGGCGACTTGTCCATGGTGTACCCTGGCTTCCGCCCGATTGTAGCTGAGATAGGCGCCAGCGCCCCCCGCCACCCCAAAAGGGAATAAGCGGTAGAAAATGGATGGGATGGAAGTTAAAACTTAAGGTACCAATGATTGTCACACACGCTATGTGTGGGAAAATTTGTCCTCTACATCCCCTTGTTCACCCCCTGGGAGGCGAGAGGAGCAGGGGGCAGCAGCAGTATACATATTTGGTGATTTAACCCCCAATTCCAACCCTTGATGATGAGTGCCGAGAAGGGAGTTAATGGGTCCCATTTTTATAGTCTTTGGTATGACTCGGCCAGGGTTTGAACTCACAACTCACAACGATCTCAAGGCGGACACTCTAACCACTAGGCCGGAGCTCAGTATTTGAAGGACATAGCCTGAGGGCGTTCATCTCGTCCTGCGTCTGAAGGTTGAATGTTGTGCTATTATTGTATCATCTCTCTAATCTCGTGCATCTATTCATCTCAGAAGCTAAACTCTGTTTCTCACCTTTACATGCCCAGCAGGAGAACAATCCCTTTTCCTCTGTACGCCAGCAGGCAACACTGAGTATAGTTTGGCTGACATTGAGCCCTCATTTCAGTTGTGTTTCATGTCATCACTCCCCAATCTTTCTACATGGCCTTCTAGTTTACCGGGGTGTGGGCCACTTACTGGTAACTTAAGAGTTCCTTTGAGTTCCAGCAGTTTAATGTTGACTGTTAATTGTAATGCATGCCTCTGTAAGCAATTGTTGTGAATGTTAAGTGCCAGGTTAAGATGAACTGAAGCTATAACCATGGCATTCAAATAAAGTGTTTGCAGTCAGGAAATTCCTGTGTCTGACTGAAAATTATTCAAGTCAAACGTTTGTACTGTTGATTTTCTTTTAATAAAAAAGGTACAATATACCACTTTAAACACTATAATGTTTCCTGTGTGTCAATGTAATAAAACATGTTTTTTTTGCCAGGATGATAAAAACATGCAACCTATTGACTGTAAATGCACTCGTAAATTGTTGTCTGGTTGCCTCTCTTTATTTGTCCTGTGATTCCCTGGCATTCAGACCAGACTGTAGTCCGTTTTTTGTGTGATGTCAGTCGCGATGAGCTACAGCTTCCTACAACCTTGAACAGGATAAGCAATATAGAAAATAAATGGATGGGTATTTTGTTGAAATTCTTTGAAGGTTAATCTAGCCAGCATGCATGTAATCAATGCTCGCTCATGCGATAATTCCCCATGTTCATATCTGTAAATGGGATGAAATGGAAAAGCTATCTTTCTGTGTCAGGTGACTGCGCTACTTTAAATGCATACAGAAAATGTCTCTTAGCATAAAGTTGGGAGAATGGATGAGACATAAGTTTGCAATGTAACCATTCGGTTAAAAAAAAACAACACTCTTCTGTGGAAATGTCCGACACCCACTTCATGCATCCAAGACATCACCCCAGCAACATAAAATGGTCAACCCACGGCCCTTCCTACATACACTTTTGCCAGGTGTGTGTTTTCAAAAAAGCAAGCAGTAATTTCATACTGTCTTTTTATGGCTCCAAAATAATTATCACTCTCATCCTTAACATTTAGCCTGTCAACATTGCTGTCTCACCCTACTAAAACCATTCCAAAGCTGAAGGTTACTGTGTCATTATTGTGCAATTTGACTAAAATCTGTTCGCATTGTATGGAAAGTTAAATATTCTACCTTGTACACATTTTACTTCTATGTATCTTTATTATAATTATGACAGTATTCTTTACACACCACTGTCACCAAATTGCTAGTATTCCGTCACGTGACTTCTTCCCGAAAGTGAAAACCAGTGGTGTACAAAAGAGGCTAAAATCTTCCTGCAAAAAGCAGATACAAGCAAAAAAAGTCTAAATATGCAATGAAATCTATCTCTATACTTAATCAAAAAAGGTTTGTTGAGTGATATCATTGATTGTACTTCATTCGCGTTCCCAGACATATCGAACTAATGTGCATCATTCTACGTGACAAAACAGATGGAAACTTCAAAAAGCAAGGAGGTGTACAACTTCTTTGTGTATGGTTGGGTCAAGGAAATTTGTATCAAACCTCGCCCAGATAAATATGCATAGTTTTTCCTCGGGTAAGGTTGAATTTCATGATTTAATTTTGCATCTACTGCCATGTCTGTGAATGTTCTCATTCATCCAGATCATTGTCATCTCAGGGTACTCAATCAATCACAACTAGATTTGTGATTAGACTTAAATTTCAGTTTTTGCAGTGTACCACAAATAATGAAAAGTGTATTACAAGTGTGTACCGCTTTGGCTCATACAAACCCCAGCTGGGAAACACAACATAATAATATATTTTTGGTGGGTCTCTGGGGGGCGCTATGGTTAAGAAACACTAAAAAAGATGACATGTACTGTATTGGCTTATAAGATTTTACGCTAAGCCAAATTTGGACAGGCTATCGATTTTCCTTCCAAACAGGGCGTATATTGTAGCATCCCGGAAGAGTCAGTGCTGCAAGGGGTTCTGGGTATTTGTTCTGTTGTATTTATGTTGTGTTAAGTTGCGGATGTTCTCCCAAAATGTATTTGTCATTCTTGTTTGGTGTGGGTTCACAGTGTGGCGCATATTTGTAAAAGTGTTAAAGTTGTTTATACGGTCACCCTTAGTGTGACCTGTATGGCTGTTGACCATCACTTGTGTGTGTGAAAAGCCGTAGATATTATTTGACCGGGCCGGCACGCAAAGGCAATGCCTTGAAGGTTTATTGGCGCTCTGTACCTCTCCCTACGTCCGTGTACACAGCTGCGTTTTAAAAAGTCATACATTTTACAGTTTAAAACCGATACCGATAATTTTTAAACCAATACCGATAATTTCCGATATTACATTTTTAAGCATTTATCGGCCGATAATATCGGCAGTCCGATATTATCGGACATCTGTACTTGTTATTAGTGAGAATGTACTTATTTTAAGGTATTTTGGGGTTCATTGAGGTTAGCTAATTTTACTTGTTTTGGAAAGTCTTGACAAGCCCAATGTTCCTGTTCTATTGGCAGATAATTTTGCTTAGTTCAAATAAAATACCCCTCAGTTTTATATTTTTTTTCCTTTTTGCAGTGTAGTATTGACAATCTCAAACAAATAGAAGTCTAGAGATGAACTAATAGAGAAGTTTAGTAATTACAAAAATATGACTAAAGGGTGAAGCTATATTTTCATTTGAACGTTAATAGTTTGGTTAAGAAAAATTGTTTTCATTGATTTAGTTTATTGTAGCACAACATAATTGTATGTAAAAAAAAAAAAAAAAAAGTGAGTTATTTGAGTCCCTGCATATGCAGTATATTTGGTTAGTGCTTATTTTCTTATCTGCCTGACCTAAGCTGAAGGTTTATGTGTGAAATAAATAACTGTGATTAACACATGGATTCTTATTATTTGACAGGGTTGTAAACTGTAAGTAGGTAAGATAAAATTATTGAGTACGATTAAAATCAAGAGTAAGATTACAGTTACCCGGTAATATTTGTGTGGGCCCCAGACCCTTCTATAGTGGAAAAGTTTGGCCCTGAGATAAAAAAAAGAAAAAAAGGACCATGTGTTTATTCAACTATAGAATTATTTAAAATAACATCAACATTTCCAACTAATAATCAAATTTTGCTTGTGTATTTCTTTTGCAAACAGGCCAAAGTCTCTCTCTTACAATATATCCTCTTTGTCTCTGTCTCTAAGATGTGGCCAATGGCAGTACAGGGTACCGGCCGCCACCTAGGACCAAGGAGGTGGTCATCAATGGCCAAACAGTCAAGCTTAAGTACTGTTTCACTTGCAAAATTTTCAGACCACCACGTGCCTCCCACTGCAGCCTCTGTGACAATTGTGTGGGTGAGTTAAACAGATTTATGCATTTTACTGTTCTTTATTCTTGTCATTTTCCCCATTTATGCTGTTGACATAAAGGCATAATCACAAAAACATTTGGATCACATGCATCTTTAGGCTCTGCTTTCATTTTGACTTCAGTCACAAAACAATAAGTTTTGAGAATGGGTGAATAAAATATGTCTGATTTTAGTCATTCCCAGGCTTTGCACTACAAGGTGTTACTCAGTTATGTAAGACTGATTGTGACTGACTTATTTTTAAAATCAGGATTGATTTAACCCAAAATGAGCAAAGATCTATCCGAAAGCACATTTAGCTATAGGTTATTAAATGTTGAAATGTTACATGGAGCTTTTATGGAAACGCACTGCAGGTATCACAGCAACAGCCTCGTTCAGTAAATGTCAGTGGGATAACAAGCTCTTAAATAAGTAAGCAGTCAAAATGGATCAGGCCCCCTGCTGAATACAAACGGCAAAGAGGGTGATCCACAGATTTTTATTTAACACACAATATATATGTTTTGCTTGTACGGTAGACACAGGAGACCCAGACCATGTTTGCATGTTTACACTTTTAGCCAGATGTTAGTGGGATTTTTTAAATTATTAATAATTTTTAAATGGTTTATGACTAGATTACAATTTGATGATCTCCAACAAAGATTACAGTTTAGATGGAGATCATCAAATAAGGCTTAAGTTGTTATTTAGCACAACAAAGCCATCAAAATAAACACAAATAATATTGTAATAAAAAGAACCACCAGGGGATTAGAAAAAGGCACTTTAGGTATAACTAACTTACCATATTATTTAAACCTATATCCACCCCTCAGTTTGGGTTATTTAATGACCAATTGATAAGACAAATGTAGTATTCAAAGTTGAGTATGATTCATCATTCACCTTAATGCTTTCAAACATTTCAACTAGATATTGATGCCTAAAGACTAGAGCAGGTCCCCTTACATCAAACAATAAAAGCAACTCTAAATATTAAGTTACAAATCTACCACTGTGGATAAGCTACAGGTCCATATTTAGAGATGAAGTGTGAAAAAATACTTGCTTTAAAGTCCTTAGAAACCTGAGCTGCTTTGAAGTACAGTAAATTAGCATTCATTGATTTGACCTTACATAAATTGTTGAGTAATGTATTTGCATACATGACACTATCTGTTAGTCAGCAAGACCGGTTGCAATGTACGTTGTTTCCCCAGGGTTAAAAAATATCTGTTGAATTTTTTTCTTCCTAAGACACCTTAAATTGCACTTTCAAGTTTCAACACAGACCGAGATGATCTGCTCCTTTTGCAAATGTTCCCAACCATTTTCAATGGTAACTATGGATACCAACATGAATTTTGTGACTTTAAAACATCAAATTTCTTAGCCATAGTTTAGTCACAGTTGCTTTTCCAGTAATATTGGCCTATTTTTTTCTTGGAATTGGTTTACATAACTAGCTATTCTTCACATTGGGTGTCTATTTTGCCAAGGCAGAGGGACAATTTACTTTGCCCCACATTTTGCACAGATGTGGATTCCTGCTGTTTGTTTACATGCTCTCAAGTAACTGGGTTGTTATATTTAAACAAGCCTCTGGTGTCCCAACATTAAGCAATACATAATGTCCTCATGTACAGGGATATTAAAAAAACAACAGTTTTATACTTTACTCCAGTCACTGAAAAAACTAATTACAGCGCTCCCTCAATTTAGGAATTTCATTGGTTCTATGACTGAGCTTTGAACTAAAAACACTTTTATCTTAAATCAAGGTCACTGAATGAGATTAATTAAAATCAATTTAATCTGTGTAATAATAATTCTAAAATCCAACATGCTTTTTAGATAGAAAAACAAACGTTTAGACCAGAGGTCTTCATCTAAAATAAAAATTCAGATATAGAGCATTTCGTCACACAATTGTCGTTTGGTGTTTTCCAGTTTTAAGACCAGATGTTTTGGGGGCAGTTAATAATGGGTTTATTTTAGCATTGGCTTTGCCAGCTAACGGTGGGGAGACTTGTAATTACTCTTTTTTTCTTAATGGCGGGGGCATGCAACATACTCAGCTAACAACTAATAATTGTAATGGATGCTTGCAACTTAAAAACTAATAAAAAAGCCGATAGACAGTTCCTATTTCAAAATACTTGTAAGTTTAAATTCATGTAAGCTGAGGTACCACTATTGCATTAATTCAATTTGAAAACCGCTTTTTAAAACGCATGTAAACACCATAGTAAGATCCTGCTTGCCTTTTGTTTTCAATAATTTGCAGAACACACAGACACTGATTACCCAGATCTGACTTGTACTACATAAATGATCTCCTGACAATGATGACATTTCCAAGAAAGCATGCCACCTAAAAAAGCAGGAGAAAATTTAAGGCACCTGAGATGCCAGTTGCAGAGTCTACGTCAAATTAAATAGCGAACCGGAGGATACTAAAATACCTGTTGTCAAAGACATCAAAGAACTGGTCAGATGCTGTAGTTTGCATCATCTGGACTACAAAATGAAAGTCACTACTCATCAGTTGAGGATAACAATACCACAATATCAACGTAAATCGGGACACCTAATTTATTTTTTTAATGATATTTGCCGATTCCAACAATATCAAGCAATGTATTATTAATGCACAATACAACATTTCTGTTGTATTTGACTGAAATATTTATTCATAAATTCCTATTTTATTATTATTATTATTATTATTTTCTATTTATTCTTATCCATGCTTTTGTCCTCTTAAATACCCATAATTATTTTGTTATTTTTAGAATCTTTATTTTTGATATCCTTCTTTTCTTTTTTTGCTTTATAACTGCACAAACTAGATTTTAACTTAACTTTAACTTTTTTCTACAATCTATTGACATTACTTCCTTCATCTCTGTATAACTTGTGCTTGATTGGGCTGCACTCATGAAACATGCCAATTACTATACTAACATTTAAAAAAATATATAGTTTTAAGTTGGCAATATTACACACTATTCATTTTATAGATTAGAATAAATGATAACCTATTATTTACAGTATATGATCATTATTGTCATTGTCTGCATAGCCAACCAACACTCTTTGGTTTGTATGTTTGTTGTTTAATATAAATGTATGTAAAAAAAATGTGTCTTAAGAGTTTATCAAGGACATATTGCAGGTTCTTGTGCAAATAAATAATTCCCATTAACTCAGTACAAAATCACATTTTCTTCCCCATTCCACCTGTTTTTAGTATTTTACTTTGCTGCGAGTTAGCTAATAGGCCAAATGGGCTAGCTAAAGTAACAATTGCACAATTAAACATAAATATAGAACTTCAATATAAATATGAATAAGTAAAAAAACAACAATACTAACAGTACATAATGAGGTTTTATGCAATAAGACAATTCCAAAAAAGGAAAAAATCCCCAAAAGCATATACTGTATGTGAGTGAACATAACCCAAGGACTTGACTCTCCCCCTGTCCATGCAGAACGGTTTGACCACCACTGTCCCTGGGTGGGGAACTGCGTGGGAAAGAGGAACTACCGTTTCTTCTACATGTTTATCCTTTCCCTGTCCTTCCTCACTATCTTCATCTTTGCCTTTGTCATCACACACATAATTTTACGTGAGTAAAACACACTTATGAATGTGCTTTAATCCAGGATCTTCCAGGTGTATATGTTGTAATATTAACCAGTTGATGTTGATTTTCTCATTGAGATCGAATCTACAGGACAAAAGCTACCGTATTTTCCGGACCATTGGGCGCACAGGAGTGTAAGGCGCACAGCCGATGAATGGTCTATATTCGATCTTTTTTCATATATAAAGAGCACCAGATTATAGGGCACATTAATAAGTCTTACCTTATACACACACCTTAATAATACTCATATGTTAAAGCATAGTACAATCCATAAAGTGTTGCGGCTTCATAGCTTACCAAAGTCGTACTAAAACATTTTGATAGATTTTTGAGCACTGTGTGTAATGTTCTGTATTTTCAATGGAACATATAAAATGTTTGTGTTGTTTACTTGAGTAATATTGCAATCTACAAGTATCTCCTATGTTTGACTGCCATCTACTGGTCACACTTGTCATTTCACCATGTACCAAATAAAATAGCTTCGAGGTTGGTAAGCAAAACCAGAATTATTCCGTACATTATGCACACCGGGTTATAAGGCGCAATGTTGAGTTTTGAGGAAAGAAAAGGACTTTAAGTGTGTCGTATAGTCCGGAAAATACGGTAATTGTTGTCCCCAAGTGTAGCACCAGCTCATCCTTTTACATTTACATTTTATCTGGTTAACATTACCAAAACCTGCAGCCTGTGATCCCGATGTATCTTGCAGAGCTGTTACTTAAAAAAAAAACGACTTTGATACTTCTGGTGTATGTAGGTCCAGCCGCACAGCTGCCCAACATACTTTTTTTTTGGTCTGTCCTTGGGCAGATGGACATTAAATTGAAATGCCAGTATAGTTGGGCACTGTGCCTTGTATTCGCAGAAGGTAATAATTCCAATGCCTGTATAACCCAACATTTGATACCCTCAGAGCTTTTCACACTGATGGAAGTTATTTCTTTGCATCTCTGTTTCTACAGGCTCCCATCAAAGTGGGTTCCTCACAACTCTTAAAGACAGTCCAGCCAGATATCCTTTTCATCACAAATTTAAAGGGGAACTGCATTTTTTTTTTTATTTTGCCTATCGTTCACAATCATAATGAGAGGCAAGAACACATATCTTTTTTTATGATTTTAAATATGATTAAAACATGTTTGAAAGATGCGGCTAATGGGAGTTGTTGTTGTGACCTTCAAAGACCTCTAAAACAACTTCAGAACTCAAATACACTTTATGGTGATATTTGGACACATCATCAGTGATAAACCCAGGGTCATAGGGTGTTTCAGGTCTTTAATCATCAGACACCCTCGCCAGGGCGACCCGGCCGGGGGTCATCAAACTCTATGGACCCACAGCCACCTGGAGGCCTTTTCTGCGTCCTCTAGGATGTTCTTAGTGGCTTTTCTTGACTGCAGTCCTCTGATGCCAAGGAGTTTGAAGACTCGCTGTGGGGAATGACCTGCAAAACCTCTGTAATCGACTTTGATTTGTTCGCAGCAGGATTTCCAGCCACTGCTCCGGCCCTGCTTCGGTATTTCGCCCTCTTGTGCTCTTTGGCTTCCCCAATCTGGTCCTCCCAGGGAACAGTCAGCTCCAGTAGGACCACTTGCTTGGCTGACTCCGATGTTAACACCATTTCTGGGCGGATTGAAGTGGTAGCGATGTTTGGCCGGGAACTTGAATTGCCTACCCAGGTCAACTTGGAGCTGGCAGTCAGGAGCGGTGGACAGGAACTCCCTTGATGAGTTGGGCTGGTGGTTTGCCTCCTGCCCTGCTTTTGGGGCGGCAATTGGCCGCTTTGGTGCAATCTGGAACTTGGTGTTATGTATTGCTGTGCAGATAGAATCCGCCAAAGATTTTAAAACTTGGCCGTGGCGCCAGCAATACTGCCCCTCCGCAAGAGCTTTTGGGCAACAGCCCAGGGTGTGCTCCAAGGAGCCACTCCTATTGCACAGATTGCACTCCGGCGTGTCTGCTTGGCCCCACGTGTGCAGGTTGACCGGGTATTAGAGAACATTGTACACAGATTGAATGGGGAACTTTGTGCGCAGTTTCCAAGGTTCTGCATGCTCCCACCTTGTCCACTCCCCTTGCTTGGACATGCTGACCATCTTGCTGTAACGTTCTTCTTCCACCTCTGTACGGATCTCAACGTTTTATATTCACAATTCAAGTCTATATATAATGTAGTAACAGCCACGTTCATAACTATATGTAATATGTTCAATATTTACCGTATTTTGATCATTTGTATTATTTTAATCATTTCCGGGACTGATTTCTTTCGCGCATTGATTTCTGTTTCCATAACAGCGCACGTCTGACTTCTGGCAAATTGTGTGTTCTTAATTCCGGAATTTAAAAGAAGTGTGTTTTAATCATGGCAGACTTGGAGGACGACTAATTGACGATTTACAAACTTTTGAAGCTAAATGAATGTTTTCTGTCTATCTGTGTTGGCCCTGCGAGGAGGTGGCGACTTGTCCACGGTGTACGCCACCTTCTGCCCGAATACAACTGAGATAGGCTCCAGCACCCACCGCGACCCGAAAAGGGACAAGCAGTAGAAAATGGATGGATGGATATACTGCTGCTTATAGAAGCAAGCACAAAGAAAGAATGAGGCGTTGGAGCAGATGGAAGCCGGGAGAGGGGAATGAAAGCGATTTTAACGCTATAAATATGGAACATGGAGCCAAGCTATTTTGACATAAATTAATTGCTTACCCAAAATCAGAAGGAAACGTCCCCGGCCAGCTGAACCAGACAAACAACTGTCCATTGAGTGAGTCATTTTAATATTGATCATGATACACGCAGCACGCCATGTGTGGTAGTAGAACTACAGCAGTGACGTTCAGTCAGGGGCGGCAGGTGAGGCTCACCTGCCATCATGGAAAGAAAAAATGTAAAAAGAAAAAAAATATATTATATTGTTATATGTATCCAGTAATTATACTATAAAGTTATTTTCCATTTAACTTACACAGTTTGAATTTTTTTTGTATTCAAAATCACTTAATTTTCACATTTGCCGTTCAAATACTGAGAATTACTTGCGGTGAGTCACAGCCAGTTGAGCCTCCCGTGGATTGCGCAATGACTCGGCTAACTGCTGGCTGCTGTGCAGTGAGACCGTATTGCTATATGAATTATATTATACATTTCCATAGTTTAGTTATCTGAGGTATATAATGTACAGTGTATTTTGTCAACAACTATATGTGTGTAACGTATTTCTTGTGCTGGGCAATCATAAAACTGCTGCGAAACACATACAATGTGAGGCTCCTGTTCTCCGGCCTCCTGGTGGTAGAGGGCGCTTGTGATCCCAGAGATCATTCTTACACGACTCGGCTAGGCCAAAGCCGGTATGTTTGAAATTTGTCATTTGCCTGCATTTTCGTAAAAACAACCATCCAACATTTTACAACTGATTGTAAACGTATAGGTGCCGACCATCAGGGCCGAGTTGCGACGAAAGAGTGTGTCGATGTTGAGATATTACACCGAGTTGGTAAGTGAATTTGTTTGCTAATAAAAGCTACTAGCTATACACCCTGCCCCCTATTGTAGCCCGGAATAGTTAGGGTTGCATTGGATTCTGGGTATTTGTTCTGTTGTGTTTGTTGTGTTACAGTGCAGATGTTCTCCCAAAATGTGTTTTTCATTCTTGTTGGGTGTGGGTTCACAGTGTGGCGCAAATTTATAACAGTGTTAAAGTTGTTTATACGGCCACCCTCAGTGTGACCTGTATGGCTGTTGATCAAGTATGTCTTGCAGTCACTTTCATGTGTCTGCAGAAGCCTCATACAAAATGTGACTGGGCCAGTACATTTGTTTTTATGGTGGAAAAGCGAACGAGACTGCAAGTTGTAGAGGACTATAAAGGCAGCATGGAACACCCTTAACATTGTTGTCCGGGTTAAAACTGGTAGAATGATTGCCCTGGGCGATTATTGGGCGGGGCACTGATATTCGGGCGTTTCCCAGAAAGATCGCGGAAGTTGGCAAGTATGTTGCAAGGGCGGGAAAGCCATTCAAAGAAGGAGAATTCATTAAAAAGTGCATGTTAGACTTTTTAAAGAAATATTTTCTTGCGGCCCAGCCTCACCCAGTTTCTGCATCCAGTGGCCCCCAGGTAAATTGAGTTTGAGACCCATTCTCTATAGGGTTCATATGTTTATAAATCTGACTGTGATGAAGTCAGTGCCTCACCAGCCATGAACCTCACCGCACGTCACTGAACTACAGTACATAGGCTATCTGTCTAGCTCAGCTGTGTACAAATAAAACCTGAATTTTGGGCTGTACTTTACAGATACCGTAATATGATTGTTCATGTTTTTCAGTCAGTACAGATTGGTGTTGTATCGCAGTGTTGTGCATTACAAACTAAAACGCGTTTTGTGTTGTTGCAGAAGCTAGCTTATCTCTTGCCGTTGTTAGCTTTTACAGCTAATACCATAGCAGTCCCCCTTTAAGGCTTGCCATTTATTATGAAATGTTTCTTATTATAAGCTGCTGTCATTCACGGCAATTGGTCGTTGTGTTGGTTATTTGAATGAAATCTCCTTTTAAATCAACCCCTCAATTGTAGGATATGCACATCTGATTACTCCTGTTTGATTAGTCCTAACCCCAGCTTGCAAAACAGCAGCTCTACGTTCATTGTTCATCACATAACCAAACTCACCCACCACCAGTGTCTTTAAGAATAGATGTTTCAGGCATGTCTGTGTGCGGCAAATAGTGAGTAATTACGCCACACTTTATTCTGTAGTCACAATATTGTGCTTTGTAAGTAAAAGCAAAGCAAACAGTGTTCATTCCCTTCAGGTCACTGAACTCCACATCTAACTGTGAACTGAGGCTGTAAATGATCAATCAACAGTCAACCCCTTTTTGTGTCTTTATTTCCATGCTTTGGAATTCATTTTGGAGTCAAGATTAAGAAAGTTAATCAGTCTTGTAAAGACCCACTTGTACTGATGTTGGGCTTATTTAAAAAGCAAAATGCAATTTAACTCAAATACAAACATCCATCCATCCATTTTCTACCGCTTATTTCCTTTGGGGTCTGGTGCCTATCCAAGCTACAATCGGGCGGAAGGCGGTGTACACCCTGGACAAGTCGCCACCTCATCACAGGGCCAACACAGACAGACAGACAACATTCACACTCACATTCACACACTAGGGCCAATCTAGTGTTGCCAATCAACCTATCCCCAGGTGCGTGTCTTTCAAATTGGTAGTATATCTATTCATAAGCAGGCCTTTATCAGCAGATATAAGCAAAATGTATATAATTTGCGTCAAAAAGCCAAAAACACAGAGCACTATCAAATCTAGTGGAGAGCCCAGAGCGCCATCTTTTTCTACCATCGTCTCAATGGCCTAGTGCCACAACAGTTTGTCTGGCAGAGAAATGTGTGTCAAGCTGAGCTCAGAAGGGTCAGTCCAGCAACGCTTGAATAAAGAGGTGCCGGAATCAATATTGTCATGGCAGATCTTTGCACGGAGGCAAAGATGTTAGTTAGTTTGGTTAGAAGTGGGCAATGACTCTGTCTGGGCCATATTGTTTTAAAAAAGAGAAGAGTAAGAACATATCTACTTGACTTATCCATTGTGTGCAGACTGATCTGACCATGTATCATTATTTGTAAAAATTCCATAAGAGTATGCTTAAAAAGCCTGCTGGTACATTTCTGAGCTTCATTTTATATTCATCCTTTGTTGCTCACAACTGTGGAATCACAAAAGACTCTTATGCTAAGATTTAATCACTGATATTGTAGGCCAGTCATGTAAAGGCAAGAATGGTTTTAGGCTATTTGTAATCTCATTGCTTCATGTAGAGCAGAGCACATGAGCGGTCAAGTGAACTGATAACAAAGAACGATTGACAAGATGACATACTGTAAGGCATTATGTTAGCTTGCTAGCACTGGTCCCTGCCTATGTACATGCCGTTAAACGTATGTGTGCATGTGTTCTTCCTTGACTTTACTCTGCCACTGTGTTGGAGGTGGTGGTGTGTTTCTTCTCTGTGTGGTCTATTGTGGGCCTTTCAGGCTTCCATACGTACCTGATCAGCTCCAACCAGACCACCAACGAAGATGTAAGTACTGATCTAAATATACATCATAATGCCTAGTATTCTTTTATGATTTAAATGTATAATTGTGTATATGATTTAGGTCTGTCAAAAATAACGAGTTAACTACTGTGATAAACCACAAAAAATTATCGCATTAGTCATGTATACATGCAGATTATTCGTGCATTTTATTTTGACCGGACATGCTCTTTTATGTTAACTGTGGATGGTTACCTGAACAGCGCCATAGGTTGTTATTAGAGATGTAACGATAAACATTATAATGTTAAACCACTGTAAAACTTCCTATGGTTACTATTACCATTTTGACTTAAAATTATTGTAAGACCATGATTGGTAACACTGATAAACTCACGGTCTGGTGACACTGCTCATTTACTGAAGAAGTAATTCAACACTAGCTAGCTTGAATGCTAACCTAAAAATAAGAGATATGGAGGTTATTTTTGTCTTTAATACAAAAGCTTTTTTTTGTCACTGAATTTTTTGAACTGAATTGTTAAAAATGAAATTTAATTTGAAAAAAAACGAGTATTTTAAAATTTTGTGCATGGAAATTCAGTGTTGAATAATTTGCTGCTTCAAAAAGTAAAACTCACTATTGGTTAATTAAGGCTGAAGCAATAAACTTTGTCTCAGAACGAGCCAATGAGGTGTCAAGTTTGAAGTCACGTTACACGGGTCTTGCAAAACAGCATAAAAAAAGCAATGGCAGAGTAAAACATAGTAAACCAGGTGTGCAGTCACACACACCAGCACTTGACATCCAGGTGTCACGTCACACACATTAGCACCTGACCACCAGGTGTCACATCACACACACACCAGCACTTGACTACCAGGTGTCACATCACACACACACAAGCACCTGACCACCAGGTGTCACGTCACACACACACTAGCACCTGACTACCAGGTGTCACGTCACACACACACTAGCAGCTGACACCAGGTGTCAAGTCACACACACTAGCACCTGACCACCAGGTGTCACATCACACACACATTAGCACCTGACTACCAGGTGTCACGTCACACACACACTAGCACCTGACCACCAGGTGTCACATCACACACACATTAGCACCTGACTACCAGGTGTCACGTCACACACACACTAGCACCTGACCACGAGGTGTCCCGTCACACACACACTAGCCCCTGACCACCAGGTGTCACATCACACACACACCAGCACTTGACCACCAGGTGTCACGTCACACACACACAAACACCTGACCACCAGGTGTCACGTCACACACACACTAGCACCTGACCACCAGGTGTCCCTTCACACACACACTAGCACCTGACCACCAGGTGTCACATAACACACACACTAGCACCTGACCATCAGGTGTCACGTCACACACACACTAGCACCTGACTACCAGGTGTCACGTCACACACACACTAGCAGCTGACACCAGGTGTCAAGTCACACACACTAGCACCTGACCACCAGGTGTCACATCACACACACATTAGCACCTGACTACCAGGTGTCACGTCACACACACACTAGCACCTGACCACCAGGTGTCCCGTCACACACACATTAGCAGCTGACCACCAGGTGTCACGTCACACACACACAAGCACCTGACCACCAGGTGTCACGTCACACACATACTAGCACCTGACCACCAGGTGTCCCGTCACACACATACTAGCACCTGACCACCAGGTGTCCCGTCACACACACACTAGCACCTGACCACCAGGTGTCCCGTCACACACATACTAGCACCTGACCACCAGGTGTCACGTCACACACACACTAGCACCTGACCACCAGGTGTCACGTCACACACACTAGCACCTGACTACCAGGTGTCACGTCACACACACATTAGCAGCTGACCACCAGGTGTCACGTCACACACACACTAGCACCTGACCACCAGGTGTCACGTCACACACACACTAGCACCTGACCACCAGGTGTCCCGTCACACACACATTAGCACCTGACCACCAGGTGTCACATCACACACATACTAGCACCTGACCACTAGGTGTCCCGTCACACACACACTAGCACCTGACCACCAGGTGTCACGTCACACACACTAGCACCTGACTACCAGGTGTCACGTCACACACACATTAGCAGCTGACCACCAGGTGTCACGTCACACACACACTAGCACCTGACCACCAGGTGTCCCGTCACACACACATTAGCACCTGACCACCAGGTGTCACGTCACACACACACTAGCACCTGACCACCAGGTGTCCCGTCACACACACACACTAGCACCTGACCACCAAGTGTCACATCACACACACACACTAGCATCTGACCACCAGGTGTCACGTCACACACACACTAGCACCTGACTACCAGGTGTCACGTCTCACACACACACTAGCAGCTGACCACCAGGTGTCAAGTCACACTCACTAGCACCTGACCACAAGGTGTCACATCACACACACACTAGCAGCTGACCACTAGGTGTCACGTCACACACACACTAGCACCTGACCACCAGGTGTCACGTCACACACACACACTAGCAGCTGACCACCAGGTGTCAAGTCACACACACTAGCACCTGACCACCAGGTGTCACGTCACACACACACTAGCACCTGACCACCAGGTGTCACGTCACACACACACTAGCACCTGACCACTAGGTGTCACGTCACACACACACTAGCACCTGGCCACCAGGTGTCACATCACACACACATTAGCACCTGGCCAACAGGTGTCACGTCACACACACATTAGCACCTGACCACCAGGTGTCACGTCACACACACACACTAGCAGCTGACCACCAGGTGTCAAGTCACACACACTAGCACCTGACCACCAGGTGTCACGTCACACACACATTAGCACCTGACCACCAGGTGTCACGTCACACACACTAGCACCTGACCACCAGGTGTCACGTCACACACACTAGCACCTGACCACCAGGTGTCACGTCTCACACACGCACTAGCACATGACCACCAGGTGTCACGTCACACACACACTAGCACCTGACCACCAGGTGTCACGTCACACACACTAGCACCTGACCACCAGGTGTCATGTCACACACACACTAGCACCTGACCACCAGGTGTCACGTCACACACACACTAGCACATGACCACCAGGTGTCACGTCACACACACACACTAGCAGCTGACCACCAGGTGTCAAGTCACACACACTAGCACCTGACCACCAGGTGTCACGTCACACACACACTAGCACCTGACCACCAGGTGTCACGTCACACACACACTAGCACCTGACCACCAGGTGTCACATCACACACACACTAGCAGCTGACCACCAGGTGTCAAGTCACACACACTAGCACCTGACCACCAGGTGTCACATCACACACACATTAGCACCTGGCCAACAGGTGTCACGTCACACACACATTAGCACCTGACCACCAGGTGTCACGTCTCACATACACACACACACTAGCAGCTGACCACCAGGTGTCAAGTCACACACACTAGCACCTGACCACCAGGTGTCACGTCACACACACTAGCACCTGACCACCAGGTGTCACGTCACACACACTAGCACCTGACCACCAGGTGTCACGTCACACACACTAGCACCTGACCACCAGGTGTCACGTCACACACACTAGCACCTGACCACCAGGTGTCACGTCACACACACACTAGCACCTGACCACTAGGTGTCACGTCACACACACACACACTAGCACCTGACCACCAGGTGTCACGTCACACACACACACTAGCAGCTGACCACCAGGTGTCAAGTCACACACGCTAGTACCTGACCACCAGGTGTCACGTCACACACACACTAGCACCTGACCACCAGGTGTCACGTCACACACACACTAGCACCTGACTACCAGGTGTCACATCACACACACACTAGCAGCTGACCACCAGGTATCAAGTCACACACACTAGCACCTGACCACCAGGTGTCACATCACACACACACTAGCACCTGGCCAACAGGTGTCACGTCACACACACATTAGCACCTGACCACCAGGTGTCACGTCACACACACACACTAGCAGCTGACCACCAGGTGTCAAGTCACACACACTAGCACCTGACCACCAGGTGTCACGTCACACACACACTAGCAGCTGACCACCAGGTGTCAAGTCACACACACTAGCACCTGACCACCAGGTGTCACGTCACACACACTAGCACCTGACCACCAGGTGTCACGTCACACACACTAGCACCTGACCACCAGGTGTCACGTCACACACACTAGCACCTGACCACCAGGTGTCACGTCACACACACTAGCACCTGACCACCAGGTGTCACGTCACACACACTAGCACCTGACCACCAGGTGTCACGTCACACACACTAGCACCTGACCACCAGGTGTCACGTCTCACACACGCACTAGCACATGACCACCAGGTGTCACGTCACACACACACTAGCACCTGACCACCAGGTGTCACGTCACACACACACTAGCACCTGACCACCAGGTGTCACGTCACACACACTAGCACCTGACCACTAGGTGTCACGTACACTAGCACACACTTTTTTTTTCTACAATGATTTGTTTTACATTGAATTTAGATACACTGAATGGTATTGAAATTATCAGCATAATTTAGGGGTTAGGGTTTCATAATATTTAAATGCAAAAAATTCTGTTGCAGTGTCAAAAAAAAAAGCTTCCGTAATAGAGACACAACTTAACATCAATAAAGAGACATTAACGTATTTTTTCATTAGGAAACAACATGTGCACACGCCCCCTGTGCGTAGGCGTTGATGAGACCGGCTGAGTGATAGCCATAAACACCAATAATTTTTTTTCGAGCCGGTAAAAACGTTTATTACATAAATTGTGTACATGTGAAAAATATAGACACATTTGATCTGTTAAACCACTAATGGTAACATAAGCTAGCCGGTAGTGTTCTTGTTATATTTTTTGTTTTGATAAATGTTACTGTGCGAAAGTTGCAAACAGTACCTTTAAATAGCCAGAACGATATTATTATTAACATACAAACCCTGTTTCCATATGAGTTTGGAAATTGTGTTAGAGGTAAATATAAACGGAATACAATAATTTGCAAATAATTTTCAACTCATATTCAGTTGAATATGCTACAAAGACAACATATTTGATGTTCAAACTGATAAACATTTTTTGCAAATAATCATTAACTTTAGAATTTGATGCCAGCAACACGTGACGAAGACGTTGGGAAAGGTGGCAATAAATACTGATAAAGGTACACCCCTTTGTCCACAACTGCGTGAGCAAATAGTCAAACAGTTTAAGAACAACGTTTCTCAAAGTGCAATTGCAAGAAATTTAGGGAATTCAACATCTGCGGTCCATCATATCATCAAAAGGTTCAGCGAATCTGGAGAAATCACTCCACGTAAGCGGCGTGGCCGGAAACCAACATTGAATGACCGTGACCTTTGATCCCTCAGACGGCACTGTATCAAAAACTGACATCAATCTCTAAAGGATATCACCACATGGGCTCAGGAACACTTCAGAAAACCACTGCCAATAAATACAGTTCGTCGCTACATCTGTAAGTGCAAGTTAAAGCTCTACTATGCAAAGCGAAAGGCATTTATCAACAACATCCAGAAATGCCTCCGGCTTCTCTGGGCCTGAAATCATCTAAGATGGACTGATGCAAAGTGTTCTGTGGTCTGACAAATCCACATTTCAAATTCGACATTGTATCATCCGGACCAAAGGGGAAGCGAACCATCCAGACTGTTATCGATGCAAAATTCAAAAGTCAGCATCTGTAATGGTATGGGGGTGCATTAGTGCCCAAGGCATGGGTAACTTACACATCTGTGAAGGCGCCATTAATGCTGAAAGGTACATACAGGTTTTGGAACAACATATGCTGCCATCTAAGCCCCGTCTTTTTCATGCACGCTCCTGCTTATTTCAGCAAGACAATGCCGAGCCACATTCAGCACGTGTTACAACAGCGTGGCTTCGTAAAAAAGAGTGCGGGTACTTTCCTGGCCCGCCTGCAGTCCAGACCTGTCTCCGATCGAAAATGTGTGGCGCAATATGAAGCATAAAATAAGACAGCAGAGACCCCGGACTGTTGAACGACTGAAGCTCTACATAAAACAAGAATGGGAAAGAATTCCACTTTCAAAGCTTTAACAAATAGTTTCCTCAGTTCCCAAACGTTTATTGAGTGTTTTTAAAAGAAAAGGGGATGTAACACAGTGGTGAACATGTCCTTTCCCAACTACTTTGGCACGTGTTGCAGCCATGAAATTCTAAGTTAATTATTTGAAAAAAAAAGCAAAGTTTATGAGTTTGAACATCAAATATCTTGTCTTTGTAGCGCATTCAATTAAATATGGGTTGAAAAGGATTTGCAAATCATTGTATTCCGTTTATATTTACATTTAACACAATTTCCCTACTCATATGGAAACAGGGTTTGTACTATACTGACTTATCCAGCTTTGTCCCATCCACACAATAAAAGCCAAAGTCGCTTTGGCGATGCTCCTCCTGGATGACATGTAAAACGGAGACCTGACTCATTAAAGAGGAACAATGAAATACTTTTTTAGCAATAACAAAAAACAATCCACTAGCAAGAATGCATTGACAATCAAATCACAAGGTTAAATATTGCAGTATTTCAACAAATGTTGCCACAATCCTAATACCAAAAGCACAGTTTACTAATTTCTGTATTTTTAAATGTACAAGTACATTCATACATTTGATGTCAGCTTGCTTCTTCTTTAATTTGGGTATTGTGCGCTATTGGACGAAAAAACTCCCTTGTCCCACACGCCATTAGCCTGTACAACTCCTCTGTGGGTGGAGGGGGGGGGGGGGTACTAGGATGACAGGGGATGCAAAACAATAACAGTGCAATATGTTTTCATAACATGGTCCCTACTGCCTAGTTTCTCTTGTTATATTTTTATTTTATGTCATATTTTTTATTCTCATTGTTGCGTTTTATTTTTATTCTTATTGTTATATAGTATTGTATTTTCATTTTTATTCTTATTGTAGTATTTTTCTATTTTGTTTACATTTATACCCGCATTATTTACTTTTTACTTTTTAAATTCTATCTCAATTCTGTACACTGCTGCTGCAATTTAAATTTTCCTGAGGGAACTCTCCTAAAGGAATCAATAAAGTACAATCCATAAATCTATCCATCTATCTATCTATCTATCTATCTATCTATCTATCTATCTATCTATCTATCTATCTATCTATCTATCTATCTATCTATCATCCATCCATCCATCCACCTATCTATCTATTAATCAATAAAGCTGTATTAGTCTGACAGCTTGCAGCATGACCATAAAGCTCAAATGATGCTAGACACAAAGTGTGAGTCTACACACCATGCACACACATGATGGTTGTTGATTCTACCAAAGCTGCGACAGATGCTTTTGCTGTGTTCCAGATTAAAGGCTCGTGGTCTTCTAAAAGAGGGAAGGACAACTATAATCCTTACAGCCATGGAAACATAATCACCAATTGCTGTGCAGCACTATGTGGTCCCTTGCCACCCAGGTATGATGTTTATCATTTTATGTTCCCAGATTTTTAGAGAACTGTCCCTTCATTGTTAATTCATTGAAACACAACATTTCCCACTCGTTCTCATGCTCAGTTGTTTTGAATTACCAAAATAGAAATGTTGGTGTGAGGAACTGTTTTTTGCTTGAGTTGCCTGTAGCCTTTTTGGACTGCATAGTTGTTTAGACACAGCAAGAGCTGAAAAGATTTTAAACCCTTCCTCACAAAAGAAAGAAAAATGTATAGCTTTCATTTCACACTGCTGTTTATGTTATTAAAAAATAGATTTAACTGCCACAGCAAAATTCTAATGCTCATGTGGTTGTCAATGTTACGGCCATGCTCTTTCACGTCATCCCACATCATCTAAAGTTAAGAATGTGCTCTTTACCACCCATACAAGATGCCATCTCCTTTTATCTTTCTTCTCTTGCTTCTGCAGACTTGCTGTCGATTAAATAACCACATGGATGCAGTTAGTACGGACATGAACCCAGTAAAAAAAGACACACTCCCTAGCTGAGCACGTAAATGTGTACCAATAGGAATGTACCTGTAGGTGCATACTCACCCTGTGCAAACAGGAAACAAAGTGAAGTGGATCTTTGTGACATTCTTTGTGTCACACGAGCATGTCTCAACAATAATTTACTTTCGGTTAGCAGGCGAGACCTTTCATGGCACAGGTGGCCGCCATCTGGCTGAGTGCTTGTGTTAGGCCACAGGAATCATTGCACTGCTGGATTCACCAGCCAGAAAGGAATGTTTGAACTCTCTCTCATATTATGCAAGCAGTGCTTCTTTCACGCCCCCTAACACACCTCGACTATTGTCTACTAATGTTCATGTTCTCTTTAGCATGTTATTTTTAAGTCGTAGTAAAGTTAAGTGTTGTTCAGAGTGACTCTTCAACCTTTGCATTGAATGCTGCCCATCATTGGCAGTGTTCTGACCCACTTGAAGGATGAACAACACAGCATGCTTCCACTTACAGACAATAAGCTCTGTTGATATCGCTGACTCACAACGACCATTTGCACTCATGTCATGTAATATGTAGTAGTGCACAATACATTTCTCCTCTCTTTGTTTCTCCCTTACTAGTCTCATTGATAGACGGGGCTACATCCAGCCAGACACGCCGCAGCTGGCACCGCCAAGCAACGGCATCACAATGTATGGTGCTACTCAGTCTCAGCAGAGCCACATGGTAAGACAGTCATCTGCTGCTTTGGTCACTACTGTCACATGCTTACGTGTCGGACAGAAACATGCATGTTGAGGGCATGTCCACAGCAACATATTTGAATGTTTTATTTTTTTTAATGTTGTCTGGTCCTTCATCCATTTTTAACTGCATTTTAGGTCACTGTTCTTGCAAAAAGAGTGACGATTTAAAACAAATTTCGACTGATTGTTAATGAGTTAAAGTACATTTAACACTGAAACTATGTAACTACCGTATTTTTCGGATTATAAATCGCTCCGGAGTATACGTCGCACCGGCCGAAAATGCATCATAAAGAAGGAAAAAGACATATATACGTCGCACTGGAGTATAAGTCGCATTTTTGGGGGAAATTTATAAATAAATAAATGATAAATGGGTTGTACTTGTATAGCGCTTTTCTACCTTCAAGGTACTCAAAGCGCTTTGACACTACTTCCCCATTTACCCATTCACACACACATTCACACACTGATGGAGGAGCTGCCATGCAAGGCGCTAACCAGCACCCATCAGGAGCAAGGGTGAAGTGTCTTGCTCAGGACACAACGGACGTGACGAGGTTGGTACTAGGTGGGGATTGAACCAGGGACCCTCGGGTTGCGCACGGCCACTCTTCCACTGCGCCACGCCGTCTCAATTTTATTTGATAAAATCCAACACCAAGAATAAACATTTGGTAAATGGGTTGTACTTGTATAGCGCTTTTCTACCCTTTTTTAAGGAGCCCAAAGCGCTTTGGCACTATTTCCACATTCGCCCATTCACACACACATTCACACACTGACGGCGGGAGCTGCCATGCAAGGCGCTCACCACGACACATCAGGAGCAAGGGTGAAGTGTCTTGCCCAAGGACACAACGGACGGGACTAGGATGGTACCCGACACAGCCACTCTACCAACTTCGCCACGCCGTTGAAAGGCAATTTAAAATAAATAAAGAATAGTGAACAACAGACTGAATAAGTGTATGTTATATGACACATAAATAACCAACTGAGAAAGTGCCTGGTATGTTAACGTAACATATTATATTAAGAGTCATTCAAATAATTATAACATATAGAACATGCTATCTGTTTACCAAACAATCTGTCACTCCTAATCGATAAATCCGATTAAATCTTCTTCCTCAATGTCGCTTCTAAACAACTCTGCCAACTCCAAAAGTATGCGCCGCTTTGTCTTGTCCTTTTCTGCTGCATATTTCACTACATCCAGCTTGTAATCTGCAGTACATTATTTCCTTTTCGGTCCAATTTTTGTTTTAACCCTTCTCAGTTTTTTTAAGTTACCGCCAACGATGAAATTATCAATTTTAATAGCTACGGCAGTAACATTTAGCATTCCATGACCCACAATGCACTTCTGCCATGACCCTCCCCCACCAAATTCTTATTGGTTGACGTGTGTGTGACGATTGCTGACATTTTCTTCGTCTCTTCCGTGAATGAGATAAATAATATTATTTGATATTTTACGGTAATGTGTTAATAATTTCACACATAAGTCGCTCCGGAGTATATGTCGCACCCCCGGCCAAACTATGAAAAAAACTGCAACGTAAAGTCCGAAAAATACGGCAGTAACTGATTACTAAATACAGATTGTCTAAAATAGACATTTTAGCACCCAGTTTATTTCAGCAATGATATTTACAAGATAAAACAAATATATGACATAGGTTAATAACATGCAACTCGAGATATTTCAAGACTTCGTTTGATATCATTTTGAGTATTATGGCTTACAACTAATCACGAACTTGAATTGAAAACATCTAACTTTGTATGTAATGAATTTATATGACGTATTAGTTTCCCATTTGGAGTTGAATTGCTAGAATGAATGGACTTTTGCACCATATATTAACATTTTTTAAGTTTCATCGCTAGTTTGTCATATATAATAGTTTTAAAAGATCATCTTCAGCTAACCCCCTACCATGGCACTATAGTAATTATTTGTTGAAATTTCGAGCATTCCAGCACAATTTTTCCCTCCAGATGTTTGTATTTGTCATTAATGACGTCCTTCAGTTGAATGAAACACGGGTTTGCCGTTTAACTGAAAATGTCAGGTTCCACACTAGTTTTATTTGAGTTTTATCCTGCCGACATCAGCGTTTCACAGTGTCTGTGTATTGACAGCTTCTGAATTTATTGATATATTGTAAGAACCAAGTACCACAGTGTGAAGAATTTGTCTTTATTACAGTCAAAATAACTTTAAAGACTCTTTAAAGCATGGGTTTCAAACTCCATTTACCTGGGGGCCACTGGATGCAGAAACTGGGTGAGGCTGGGCCGCAAGAAAAGATTTCTTAAAAAATCTAACATGCACTTTTTAATGAATTCACCTTCTATGAATGGCCTTCCCGCCCTAGCAACATACTTGCTAATCCTCACGATTTTTCCGGGAGACTCCTGAATTTTAGTACACCTCCCGACAATCTACCGGTGCAACCATTCTCCCGAATTTTTCCCAATTTTCACCCGGCTGACATTGTTAAAAGCGTGCCGTGACTACACTGCCTTCAACGTCCTCTACAACAGTGGTTCTCAACCTTTTTTCAGTGATGTACCCCCTGTGAACATTTTTTTAATTCAAGTACCCCCTAATCAGAGCAAAGCATTTTTGGTTGAAAAAAAAGAGATAAAGAAGTAAAATACAGCACTATGTCATCAGTTTCTGATTTATTAAATTGTATAACAGTGCAAAATATTGCTCATTTGTAGTGGTCTTTCTTGAACTATTTGGAAAAAAACATTGAAAAAATAACTAAAAAACTGTCATAAATAAAAATGTCTACACATAGAAGTAATCATCAACTTAAAGTGCCCTCTTTGGGGATTGTAATAGAGATCCATCTGGATTCATCAACTTCTTCTAAACATTTCTTCACAAAAAAAGAAATCTTTAACATCAATGTTTATGGAACAAGTCCACAAAAAGTCTAGCTGTCAACACTGAATGTTGGATTGTTGTATTATTTTTCCACAGTTTATGAACTTACATTCATACTTCTTTGAAGTATTATTCAAAAATCATGTGTATAAAGGATTTATGAATTGCTGCTGTTTTTTTAAAATGTTTTTGATAAATCTCACTTGTCCCTTGGCATACCTTCAAGTATCTCCAGGGGTCTGCGCACCCCCAAAAGAAGACTACCGCTCCACTACATGTCATCGTGCACGCTCTTATATCACACAACCAATGTGCCGGCTCCATAACATGTTGTGTGAGACTTGTGCAGAACAACGTCAGAGGCTGCAAGACGTAGTTGGTCAACAGCCATACAAGTCACACTGAGGGTGCCGTATAAACAGCTTTAACACTGTTACAAATATGCACCACACTGTGAACCCACACCAAAAAAGAATGACAAACCCTTTTTGGGAGAATTTCCACACCCTAACACAAATTAAACACAAGAGAACAAATACCCAGAACACCTTGCAGGGCTACAATATACAACACCTCAACCGACGCAAGTAGGGAGGGTGGGGGTGTGGGGGGTTGGAGGTAGCAGGGGTGTGTATATTGTAGCCCAGAAGAGTTAGGTCTGCATGAGATTCTGGGTAATTGTTCTGGTGTGTTTATGTTGTGTTACGATGCGGATGTTCTCACGAAATGTGTTTGTCATTTTTGTTTGGTGTGGGTTCACAGTCTGGCACATGTTTGTAAAAGTGTTAAAAGTTTTCTTTACGGCCACCCTTAGTGTGACCTGTATGGCTGTTGATCAAATATATCTTGCAATAACAGACGCGCGTCTCAGAAGGCCAGATGCAACAAACAACTGGGCTTGCACGCTGTCAGTTCAGAATGTAGGGGGCGCCAAAGGCAGTGCCATTATGGCACTCTATGAATATTGTTGATCTGGTATAAATTGACAGAGGCTTCGAGAGAATTGGTGCCCTGAAATTTAGGGTTCTCCCGGGAAAATTGGGGACGTTGGCAAGCATGACCTATCAAGCGCCGTTCATATTAAACTTGCGGGCCGCAACAACATTAAATTGTCATATCAAAGCGCGGGCCGCATAATAATGTCTCGCGGGCCGCATTTGGCCCCTGCTTTAAAGTTATTTTGTTTTATTTTGACAACTGCGATGATGTGGTGACTTGTCCAGAGTGTACCGTCTTTCCGCCCGAATGCAGCTGGGATAGATACCAGCACCCCAGCGACCCTGAAAGGGACAAGCGGTGGGAAAATGGATGGATGGTTGGAAATGAACACAAAGCCCTTTGCTAACTACAAACCAAGCGGTTGGCATGGTAGAAGCAGAGTGTGATATGATGGCACATGACACGTAAATAACATAAATCTTTCTGTATATTATTTGATTCAAAGAGTGCGCAAGCGTGACATTTATCTTTAATGGGATTGGGTACTATTTAAAAAACATATCTAATGAGGTGGGGCATAAACAATCAAATGACTGTCAAATGTCTTAGAACAAGGGAGGCAAAATGGAGTGTTGTTTTTAGCTTTTACAAGCATGATAAATAGTTTAAAGTATAATCTGTGGGTGTAGGAGGAATCTGCATCCAAAATAAATCAATTAATTATCCTCATAATTAATGAAGGACATTTTCTAAAATGACCAACCATAGCCCTAACTTCTTATACATACAGTGCATTTGGAAAGTATTCACAGCACTTCCAAAATTGAATAAATTCATTTTTGTTCTCGGAATTCTACACTCAATACTCCGTTATGAAAATTGGAAAAGTTTTTATTTTTATTTTGCAAATGTAATAAAAATAAAAATAACAAATGTACATAATAAGTATTTAAAGCATTTGCTCAATACTTTGTTGATGCACCTTTGGCAATAATTACATCCTCAACTCTTTTTGAATAAGATGCTGCAAGCTTGGCCCACCTGTCTGGGCAGTTTCATCCAATCCTCTTTGCAGCACTTCAAGCCCATCAGGTTGGATGGGAAGTGTTGGTTGTCATCCAGGATGTCTCTGTACATTGCTGCATTCATCTTTCCTTCTATCCTGACTAATCTCCCAGTTTCTGCCCATGAAAACCATCCCCACAGCATGATGCTGCCACTGCCATGCTTTACTGTAGGGTTGGTATTAGCCTGGTGATGAGCGGTGCCTGGTTTCCTTCAAACCTGACATTCACACCAAATAGTTCAATCTTTGTTTTATCAGACTAGAGAATTTAGTTTCTAATGGTCTTAGAGTCTTTCAGGTGCTATTTGGCAAACTTTTTGCTAAGAAATGGCTTCCATCTGACCACTGTTTGATGGATTGCTGCAGATAGTTGTCATTTTGGAAGGTTCTCCACTTTCCACAGAGGAGTGCTCTGTCAAAGTGACCATCAGGTCACCACCCTGACAAGACTAAGATGAATGCAACAACGTACAGAGAAATCCTGGATGAAAACCAATGCTTCCCTCCCAACCTGATGGAGCTTGAGAGGTGCTGCAAAGAGGAATGGGCCAAACTGTCCATAGATGGGTGCGCCAAGCTTGTGGCATCATATTTAAAAAGACTTGATGCTGCAATTGCTGCTAAAGGTGCATCCACACAGTACAGTAGGGCAAAAAAGTATTTAGTCAGCCACCGATTATGCAAGTTCTCCCACTTAAAATGATGACAGAGGTCTGTAATTTTCATCATAGGTACACTTCAACTGTGAGAGACAGAATGTGAAAAAAAATCCAGAAATTCACATTGTAGGAATTTTAAAGAATTCATTTGTAAATTATGGTGGAAAATAAGTATTTGGTCAACCATTCAAAACTCTCATTGATGGAAGGAGGTTTTGGCTCAAAATCTCACGATACATGGCCCCATTCATTCTTTCCTTAACACGGATCACTCGTCCTGTCCCCTTAGCAGAAAAACAGCCCCAAAGCATGATGTTTCCACCCCCATGCTTCACAGTAGGTAAGGTGTTCCTGGGATGCAACTCAGTATTCTTCTTCCTCCAAACACGACGAGTTGAGTTTATACCAAAAAGTTCTATTTTGGTTTCATCTGAACACATGACATTCTCCCAATCCTCTGCTGTATCATCCATGTATCCATTTTGGTATAAACTCAACTCGTCGTGTTTGGAGGAAGAAGAATACTGAGTTGCATCCCAAGAACACCATACCTACTGTGAAGCATGGGGGTCGAAACATCATGCTTTAGGGCTGTTTTTCTGCTAAGGGGACAGGACGATTGATCCGTATTAAGGAAAGAATGAATGGGCCCATGAATCGTGAGATTTTGAGCCAAAACCTCCTTCCATCAATGAGAGCTTTGAATGGTTGACCAAATACTTATTTTCCACCATAATTTACTTGTAAAATCTTTAAAATTCCTACAATGTGAATTCCTGGATTTTTTTTCACATTCTGTCTCTCACAGTTGAAGTGTACCTATGATGAAAATTACAGACCTCTGTCATCATTTTAAGTGGGAGAACTTGCATAATCGGTGGCTGACTAAATACTTTTTTGCCCCACTGTATGTGAATACTTATGTAAATGTGATTTTTTTATTTTCAGTAAATTTGCAAAACAATCTTTTTTTACATTGTCATTATGGGGTATTGTGTGTCGAATTTTGAGGGCAAAAATAATGTATTAAATTTTAGAATAAGACTGTACCATCGCAAAATGTTGAAAAAGTGAAGCGCTGTGAATACTTTCCGGATGCACTGTAATACTTATCTGCAGGGGTCTTCAATGTTTTCCAGGCCAAGGACCCCCAGACTGATGGACAGGTGGGGCGGGGACTCCGTAATTTGACATTCTGTATATAAATGTGTTTTAAATTAAACTGGTCCTAAAGGTACCTTTTAATTGTGCAATATTAATTTTAATCGTAATATTAATTAATATTAATATTATAATTATTCAGTACAGTGTTGCTAACAGCCAGCTGGCAACTAGTGCACTAATTGCTTGCTGACAACTAGCGTTCTAATTGCTACCTGTATACTGGTGTGCTAGTAGTTAGCTGACAATTGGCACATATATCACCAGCTGACCCCTGACGCGTGAATCGCAAGTTGACAACTGGTGTGCTAATACAATAATATAAAAAATATTGTGATTTTATTTGGGGGGTTGGTGTGTCTGCCTCACAATACGAAGGTACTGGGTTCGATCCTGGGCTCGGGATCTTTCTGTGTGGAGTTTGTATGTTCTCCCCGTGACTGCGTGGGTTCCCTCCGGGTACTCCGGCTTCTTCCCACTTCCAAAGACATGCACCTGGGGATAGGTTGATTGGCAACACTAAATTGGCCCTAGTGTGTGAATGTGGTCTGTCTATATCAGGGGTCGGCAACCTTTACCACTCAAAGAGCCATTTTGACCTGTTTCACAAAATAAAGAAGACAATGGGAGACGCAATCATTATCGCGAATATCTGCTGGTGGTCATCCAGACAACAATAATAAGGGTGTGCAATGAAGCCAATGTCTTAAACGACTTCTACAACATGTACAAACTCCTTGGCAGTCCAGCAACATGTTGAATGTGGCTTCCGCAGACACACGCACACGACTGCAAGGCATACTGAGTGATACAGTTTACACTGACGATTGTGATATAAACAACTTTAACACTCTTACTAATATGCACCACACTGTGAACCCAGACCAAACAAGAATGACAAACACTTTTCAGGAGAACATCCTCACAGTAACACGACATAAACGCAACACAACAAATACCCAGAATCTTTTGCATCCATGACTCTTCCTGACTATATTTTACACCCCCCGCGGCCCCAACCCCGCCCACCTCAAACGACGGACGAAGGGGGGGGTTGGTGCTAGCGGGATGTATAATATAACCGCACCAGAGATGCCAAAGAGCCGCATGCAGCTCCGGAACCGCGGGTTGCCGACCCCTGGTCTATATGTGTTGGCCCTGCGATGAGGAGGCGACTTGTCCAGGGTGTACCCCGCCTAATGCCCGATTGGAGCTGAGATAGGCTGCAGCGACTCCCACATCCCCGAAGGGAATAAGCAGTAGAAAATGGATGGATGGATGTTTTTTTTATTGAAACCTGCAAGGTGCCGTGATAGGGTGGCCTTGTCACTGCCATTTTTAAACCACACAACAGTGTGTTGGAGCAGTAGTGTATTAAATATATTCAAATCAGTGGGAAAATGGCATGAGGACTATGAAAAAAAAAAAGGCTAATCAACCAAAAATTTTACAAGGAAAGCATCCAAACTCTACATAACACATTCTCTGCCGTGACGTTCTGCAGAAGTACTGCAGACCCCCTGGGGGTCGCTCGCCCCGTTTAAGCGCTCTGCTTGAGTGTGTTTCATGTGAGTGGCTGACATTTTCTTTTTAGCACATCCATGCCTGATGAGGCGCGTTCAAGTTTGCTTTTCGTCAGGTTTCACCCCTGCATGTAACTAACAATGGTGTTCTCTGTCCCCCGCAGGAAATGCACAGCAATGTTGTCAGGAATAACAACAAGCTCAGCCATGTTGTCTGCTGACTTGTTTAAGTGACCGTGTCTAATTGTATGTCCTCGTCCTCTTAGCTACACACCAAACAATCCTGCACGGAATGATGTGAATTGCATGAAACTGCAACAAATCAATCATCCGAATAACATTTATTTACTTGCTAAATATAGGCTCCCAAAAATAGTTACACACTAGAGATGCGTGGTTTGCAGTCTCATCCTCGGAGTCTGCGGGTAAACCGCGGGTCGGGCGATTGACATGACGAAAAAATAGATTTTAATTAGATTCGGGCGGGTGGCGGTTGAACCATCCGGAGACATTTTGTATACATGGTTCTGGGATCGGTATCCTTTGCCATTCAAAGAGCCATTTAAGACCCGTGTCATAAAGCGAAGAAGTCAATGGGAGACGCTATTATTCTCTTGAATGACTCCCGCCAGTCATCCAGATATTAAATATTAGTGCGTGCTGTGAAGCCATTGGCTTTGTCGCCTTCTACATTATACACAAACTGCTTGTCTGTCAAGCATCATGTTGTGTGTGGCTTCCGCGGCGACACGCACATGACTGCAAGGCATACTGGGTGACACAGAGTACACTAATGGTTGTGATATAAACAATTTTAACACTCTTAGTAATATGTGCCACGCTTTGAAGCCACACCAATCAACTTCCTGACTATTTTATACACTCCAACCTCCCCCCCCCCGTGCGTCGGTAAGGTGAGCGGGGTGGGGGTCGCGGGGGTGTAAAATATATCCAGGTAGTGTCATGAATACAAAGGATTATGGGTATTAGTTGTGTTGCGTTTGTTGTGTTACTGTGAGGATGTTCTCCCGAAATGTGTTTGTCAATCTTGTATTGTGTGGCTTCAGAGCGTGGCGCATATTAGTAAGTGTTAAAGTTGTTTATATCACAACCATCAGTGTACTCTGTATCACCCAGTATGCCTTGCAATCTCATACGTGTGCAGAAGCTGCACACAACACGTTGCTGGACCAACAATCGGTTCGTACATGTTGTTGAAGGTGCTTAAGGCAATGGCTTCACAGCACGCCCAAATTCTTGTCATCAGGATGAACGCTATTGAATAGTCGCGAGAACGTTAGGGGCTCCAATCGACTACATTTCTCCGTGAAACAGTTTTAAGTAGCTCTGTGAGTGGTAAAGGTGGCCAACCTCTGATGTAATTCAGCGGGCGGTTGGCGGGCGGGTACGGTCCCGATAAAATGTTGGTCCGGGTGGACGGCGGGTGGATGACGATTTTGGTGATGCGGATGATATAATTGCCTATCCGCGCATCTCTATTACACACACTATCTCAGTGGACCTTGTGTTTGGTCCAGTCCTGAAAGATAAAGACTACAGATACCAACCTCATGGATCCATGTGTCGTTTGCTTAATGTAGACACGTTTGATATTGGGGTCATTACTCCTGCATGAAGTAAAAATCTTATAAGATAAGAAGAGGACAGGTACTTGAGGTCAGAGGTCGCCAGTGTAGGATGACCTTGCTCAAAGCCTCTTGTCTAGTGTTTAGCACGTCTGCCCCACAGTCAGGGAATACCGGTTCCATTCGCTGTTGGAACGTCACAACAGAGAATGTGTTATGTGGAGTTTGGGTGCTTTCCTCATTTTTCTCACAGTTTAAGAATGTACACGTGAACTTCTTGTCCGTTGGTGTGAAGTTGAACGTGCGTATGAATGCTTGTTTGTTCATGGCTCGTTTTCCATCAAACGTCCTGGAACTAAAAGGTTTCTGTGACCTGTTGTTTTGTTTTTGCACAACTCACAGTTGTCACTCTGTCGAACGCTTCAAAGCAGACCTAAAAATTCCAGGAACCTAAATAGTGGTCCAAATTTGGTTCCTGGAAACACTCAAGGCTAATGTTTGTTGTGTCTTCACTATCAATTTAAAGAGGATGGACACAAATAATTAAATTATCTGCTATTTCATCTTTTAGGTCATTGAGACTGAGTCAGACAGGTGAGACACCAAACAAATGTACACATTTGTGGTCAGCACCTTTTAGGTTGTTCTTTATCTGCTGCCTCAGCACCACTGGTGATCTTTTGTCTGTCGCTGCATTACATGACTGCTTACTGCCACACCGAGAGTCTACAGCAGGGATATTCAACTCAATTGTTTTGGGGGCCACACTTCCAGAAAGCGAAACACCTTTATTTTGTGTAATTCCAGAGAACAAGTGTACACTAGAGCAGTGGTTCTCAAATGGGGGTAAGCGTACCCCTGGGGGTACTTGAAAGTATGCCAAGGGGTATGTGGGATTTTTAAAAAATATCCTAAAAATAAAAACAATTCAAAAATTATTTATAAATATATTCATTGAATAATACTTCAACAAAATATGAATGTAAGTTCATAAACTGTGAAAAGAAATGCAACAATGCAATATTCAGTGTTGACAGCTAGATTTTTTGTGGACATGTTCCATAAATATTGATGTTAAAGATTTCTTTATTTGTAAAGAAATGTTTAGAATTAAGTTCATGAATCCAGATGGATCTCTATTACAATCCCCAAAGAGAGCACTTTAAGTTGATGATTACTTCTATGTGTAGAAATCTTTATTTATAATTGAACCACTTGTTTATTTTTCAATAAGTTTTTAGTTATTTTTATATCTTTTTTTCAAAATAGTTCAAGAAAGACCACTACAAATGAGCAATATTTTGCACTGTTATACAATTTAATAAATCAGAAATGACGTAGTGTTGTATTTTACTTCTTTATCTCTATTTTTCAACCAAAAACGCTTTTCTCTGATTATGGAGTACTTGAATTAATAAAATATTCACAGGGGGTACATCACTGAAAAAAGGTTGACAACCATTGCTCTAGAGTAAACATTTGATTTTGGTCTTTTTATTTTGCCAGAGTTACAGGAGCGCTCTGCTGTTTTTAAGGAAATTCTGCAAAAAAGCTTGACGTGTTTTTAAGAATCTGCTGCAAAAATGTGTAAATCTCTTACAAGTTTTTTTAACTGACCTTGCGGGCCACCAGTTGACTAGCCCGAGTGATGAAAAAGAGAGGACCTCAGATTGAACTTTGAGAAACACCACTTGTATAACTAAAGACGTTGAACAAATGACTGAATGCATCTGAAGTAAACACGCTATAACAACACCTTGGTTAAATACATCACATTACAAAAAAAATGTTACTGCCAAAAAGCAGAGGACTAAAATGGGTAGCTTTAAAAACACCTTAATTATGTAAATCAGTAATTTGGACCTTAATGTTCTATGTTTGTGAGCAAGGTTAAAATGTCAATGCAAGGATCTGCCAATGTGTTGGTGGTCCAAGTTCCTCTGTACAACAAGAGCATGTTTGTGTTTTTAGGAATTTGCTGCAAAAATGTTTGTCTTCCAAGTTTTGTTCTAAATTATGGGGCCGGTATGGTGTCATTCCTGAGCCAAATTTAGCCCCGGGGCCGCCAGTTGAATAGTTCTGCTTTCAATGCTCCACTTTCCAGGCTGCAATTTTCCCTCTATAGCAAAGCTGTAGACAGAAACTTGAGGTTTCACTTTGCATTCACGTTTTTAGTGGTGTACAGGACAGCTTCTCTATGGGTTCAACATGCTAACGAGGGTACTAACATCTTTTTCCTCCTCTCTCCAATTACATTTCCCCTTTCTTTCTTCTTCCATTTCTGCTTTCATCCCCTCCATATTCCTCTTTTCTACGCCGCCATGTGCTCCCAGTGTGACCAAGACCAGTGCATTCAGAGCACTAAATTCGTTTTGCAGGCCGCTGCCACTCCTCTCCTCCATCACCAGGTGAATGAACCAGTCATCTTGACGACCCCCCCAGAAAACGGAGGCTCCGTCCCGAGCCGCACCTCACTCGGGCTGGGGGGTCCCTGCACATCGCTGCCGCTCGGGCAGCCTACCCCGCCGACCTCCACACCCAGCCTCAGTTGCAAGGAGTCCGGCGACATGCTGCCCATTCACTCCCACGGCCACACACACAACCACAGTTGGCCCCTCCAGGACCAGGTGTCGCACCACCTCTATCTTACCCCAGAGGACTTGCCCTCCCCCCCAGGTATGCTTCCCTGCAGCAGCCCCCTGGGCCACAGCCACACTGTGCAGGCCGGCTTCTACGACCCAGCTAGCCAGGACTCGCTGCACGAGGATTCTGTCAGAGGACTGGTTAAGCTCAGCTCTGTCTGACAGCAGTTGCACGCTCCCCAAAATGTGCCACAATGTGATAAGCGAGCAAGTGTTTCAGGTTTTCACCAACATGGTGGCGGAAATGGACCTGAACAGAAAGAACGCAGCAATTGTCTCGGCTGTGCTGACACACTTCTCTCTCTTCTGGACTTCGAGGGAAATCTCCATTCTGCACAATGTTTGTTTCAAAGGAAAAAATATATTTGAACTATTTTGACACGTTTTGGGTGAAAAGCTGAATTTCTGTCAGCTTTCAGTTTTTTTTCCCCAAGCATACAGACTTACACCTATTTGCCTGTTGCTGATTGGACAGTGTTTTTCTGCCTTTTTTCCATGTACACTCTCAGCAGTGCAATGGTGGATGTCATCATATTGCATATCATCCTGCTTTATGTTGGGGGAAATGAGTTGTACCAAATTATATTTCCTGTGGATATAAATAAATCACCTACTTTTTATCAAATCTCAGCTTTTATATAGAGCCTTGTGGTCTACCAGCCAGTATATTATAGTTGAGGACGTTTATCCTCAATGCCATTACCTTTTGCCATGTGCATACATTTTATTCAGCTAGAAAACCAACCAGCTTCGAGTGTTTTGGGCAGTATGTAGCTCTGGTCTGACACCTTGTGGCGACATTTCGCCATTGCAGTACACAGCAATACAAAAACTCATGACCTTGCACAGTTTTATTTAAGTAGATGGAAGACAAAAAAATATTTACATATTTTCATTAAATTAAAACAGGACTCCTTTAGATTTATCAATGCACTGTTGCAGAAATACTAGTGACTGGAAAAGTATTGCTTCTCTTCCCAAAAGTATGTAAATGTCAGGTCAAAGTTCTTACAGCCAACAACCTTCATGTAGGGTTTGTTGAAAAATACTGATCCAAGCTGTACTTCATGAAAATCTGACCCTGAATGTTAATTTTTTACATTGCATTAGCTCACACTAAAAACTTGCCTGAAAAAATGTAGGTCAAACTCCAATGGGTGCTTTTTAACTTCAGGTTCCACTGTTTCTTAACACACTTTGTGGCTTCGGAGTGTAGTAGCTGGTTGGTTAGCAAAGCTACAAAACGCTCCATCGACGCTTTACACATTTGATTAACATTGAGACTGAGCGAAATAAATGTGATGCGGCAAAGTGTAGGCTCATGCTGCAATATTCTAAAGCAACATTTCTTCTCACTGGTCCACAAAGGCTTAAAATATGAGAATTGGAACCCCAAAACATCAGTTTATTCACCACAATTTGACATCCATGAGCTCCAAGTCTCCCATGATCTCCAGCTGGTCGATGCTGCTCAGGTCCTGCACCCGATGTCTGAACTCAAACAAGTGCGAGCCGTTCACTGCCAGCTTGAACTGATGTGCCTGGCAGAGGAGGAGAATCTGACCGACAACAAACGAACACAATCCTTGACTGAACACCTTAGACTTAGGCGAGGATTAAACGGGTCAAGTTTACCTCAAAGTAATCTCCAGAGGAAAAGGGAAAGAAGACCAACTCCCGCTCCTCCTGACCCCAGGATTCATTCAGGTACGAGTTCCTGACGATCGTGCTGGACTTCATGCGAGGATTCAGGTGGAGCGCGATGTTCTCTGTCCTGCTGTTGCGCAGGTTGACTGTAAAACTGGAAGACAGTTTCAGCTTCTCCTGGCTCAAGTCAAATGTGATGAGTGGTTTACCTGTGAGGATACATGCTGATCTGTCCTTTGATGGTGATGTGCTGCCCAGGGCTCAGACCTTTTAGTATGCTGCCTTTGTAGGGGACACTCTGAGGACAGTATTCACAACATTCTGGATTACCTTGCACTATGTGGAATAAATGATCATCGAAACAAAACGTTTGTTGCATGCATCATTGCAGAGCTTGAAGCACCATTGAGCCTATTTTTACGAGCATTTATTGCAAGTAGGGTGTCCAAAGTTTTATTGGCCCTCAGCATAGTCTAACTCTAAAATGAACAATTATTCAAAGGCCTACTGAAACCCACTACTACCCACCACGCAGTCTGATAGTTTATATATCAATGATGAAATATTAACATTGCAACACATGCCAATACGGCCTTTTTAGTTTACTAAATTACAATTTTAAATTTCCCGCAAGGTGTCGCGTTGAAAACGTTGTGGAATGATGACACGTGCGTTTGACGTCTTGGGTTGTAGCGGACATTATTTTCCAGCCCGATCCAAGCTATAAGTAGTCTGCTTTAATCGCATAATTACACAGTATTCTGGACATCTGTGTTGCTGAATCTTTTGCAATTTCCATCCATCCATCCATCATCTTCCGCTTATCCGAGGTCGGGTCGCGGGGGCAACAGCCTAAGCAGGGAAACCCAGACTTCCCTCTCCCCAGCCACTTCGTCTAGCTCTTCCCGGGGGATCCCGAGGCGTTCCCAGGCCAGCCGGGAGACATAGTCTACCCAACGTGTCCTGGGTCTTCCCCGTGGCCTCCTACCGGTTGGACGTGCCCTAAACACCTCCCTAGGGAGGCGTTCGGGTGGCATCCTGACCAGATGCCCGAACCACCTCATCTGGCTCCTCTCGATGTGGAGGAGCAGCGGCTTTACTTTGAGTTCCTCCCGGATGGCAGAGCTTCTCACCCTATCTCTAAGGGAGAGCCCCGCCACACGGCGGAGGAAACTCATTTCGGCCGCTTGTACCCGTGATCTTATCCTTTCGGTCATGACCCAAAGCTCATGACCATAGGTGAGGATGGGAACGTAGATCGACCGGTAAATTGAGAGCTTTGCCTTCCGGCTCAGCTCCTTCTTCACCACAACGGATCGGTACAACGTCCGCATTACTGAAGACGCCGCACCGATCCGCCTGTCGATCTCACGATCCACTCTTCCCTCACTCGTGAACAAGACTCCTAGGTACTTGAACTCCTCCACTTGGGGCAGGGTCTCCTCCCCAACCCGGAGATGGCACTCCACCCTTTTCCGGGCGGGAACCATGGACTCGGACTTGGAGGTGCTGATTCTCATTCCGGTCGCTTCACACTTGGCTGCGAACCGATCCAGCGAGAGCTGAAGATCCCGGTCAGATGAAGCCATCAGGACCACATCATCTGCAAAAAGCAGAGACCTAATCCTGCGGTTACCAAACCGGAAACCCTCAACGCCTTGACTGCGCCTAGAAATTCTGTCCATAAAAGTTATGAACAGAATCGGTGACAAAGGACAGCCTTGGCGGAGTCCAACCCTCACTGGAAATGTGTTCGACTTACTGCCGGCAATGCGAGCCAAGCTCTGGCACTGATCGTACAGGGAACGGACCGCCACAATAAGACAGTCCGATACCCCATACTCTCTGAGCACTCCCCACAGGAGTTCCCGAGGGACACGGTCGAATGCCTTCTCCAAGTCCACAAAGCACATATAGACTGGTTGGGCAAACTCCCATGCACCCTCAAGAACCCTGCCGAGAGTATAGAGCTGGTCCACAGTTCCGCGACCAGGACGAAAACCACACTGTTCCTCCTGAATCCGAGGTTCGACTATCCGACGTAGCCTCCTCTCCAGTACACCTGAATAAACCTTACCGGGAAGGCTGAGGAGTGTGATCCCACGATAGTTGGAACACACCCTCCGGTCCCCCTTCTTAAAGAGAGGAACCACCACCCCGGTCTGCCAATCCAGAGGTACCGCCCCCGATGTCCACGCGATGCTGCAAAGTCTTGTCAACCAAGACAGCCCCACAGCATCCAGAGCCTTAAGGAACTCCGGGCGGGTCTCATCCACCCCTGGGGCCTTGCCACCGAGGAGCTTTTTAACTACCTCAGCGACCTCAGCCCCAGAAATAGGAGAGTCCACCACAGATTCCCCAGGCACTGCTTCCTCATAGGAAGACGTGTTGGTGGGATTGAAGAGGTCTTCGAAGTATTCCTTCCACCTATCCACAACATCCGCAGTCGAGGTCAGCAGAACACCATCCGCACCATACACGGTGTTGATAGTGCACTGCTTCCCCTTCCTGAGGCGGCGGACGGTGGTCCAGAATCGCTTCGAAGCCGTCCGGAAGTCGTTTTCCATGGCTTCCCCGAACTCTTCCCATGTCCGAGTTTTTGCCTCCGCGACCGCTGAAGCTGCACACCGCTTGGCCTGTCGGTACCTGTCCACTGCCTCCGGAGTCCTATGAGCCAAAAGGACCCGATAGGACTCCTTCTTCAGCTTGACGGCATCCCTCACCGCTGGTGTCCACCAAGGGGTTTTAGGATTGCCGCCCCGACAGGCACCAACTACCTTGCGGCTACAGCTCCGATCTGCCGCCTCGACAATAGAGGTGCGGAACATGGTCCACTCGGACTCAATGTCCAGCACCTCCCTCGTGACATGTTCAAAGTTCTTCCGGAGGTGGGAATTGAAACTTTGTCTGACAGGAGACTCTGCCAGACGTTCCCAGCAGACCCTCACAATGCGTTTGGGCCTCCCAGGTCTGTCCGGCATCCTCCCCCACCATCGCAGCCAACTCACCACCAGGTGGTGATCGGTAGAAAGCTCCGCCCCTCTCTTCACCCGAGTGTCCAAAACATGAGGCCGCAAATCCGATGACACAACTACAAAGTCGATCATGGAACTGCGGCCTAGGGTGTCCTGGTGCCAAGTGCACATATGGACACCCTTATGTTTGAACATGGTGTTTGTTATCGACAAACTGTGACGAGCACAAAAGTCCAATAACAAAACACCACTCGGGTTCAGATCCGGGCGGCCATTCTTCCCAATCACGCCTCTCCAGGTTTCACTGTCGTTGCCAACGTGAGCGTTGAAGTCTCCCAGTAGGACAAGGGAATCACCCGGGGGAGCACTTTCCAGTACTCCCTCGAGTGTTCCCAAAAAGGGTGGGTACTCTGAACTGCTGTTTGGTGCATAAGCACAAACAACAGTCAGGACCCGTCCCCCCACCCGAAGGCGGAGGGAGGCTACCCTTTCGTCCACCGGGTTGAACTCCAACGTACAGGCTTTGAGCCGGGGGGAAACAAGAATTGCCACCCCAGCCCGTCGCCTCTCACTGCCGGCAACGCCAGAGTGGAAGAGGTAATAAGTCGGCTTTTACCGGAGACATCAACGGAGCTTGTGTCCTGCTGCAGCTGCGTGACTTCCCTCAGAGACACTGGCGGTCAACACACCCGTGGCCACACCCCTCCAACTTTCAGGTACTATATAATCTCACTAAAACACCAGCAACACAATAGGCAGATAAGTAATTTTCCAGAATTATCCTAGTAAATGTGTCTAATAACATCTAAATCGCTCCCACTGCAATCGCCTTTTTTTTCCTTTTTTTTTTCTAGTGCTTCACTCTTAACTTTCTTCATCCACAAATCTTTCATCCTCACTCAAATTAATGGGGAAATCATCGCTTTCTCGGTCTGAATCGCTCTTGCTGCTGGTGGCTATGATTGTAAACAATGTGAGGATGTGAGGAGCCCTACAACCAGTGACGTCACGCGCACATCGTCTACTACTTCCGGTACAGGCAAGGCTTTTTCATTAGCGACCAAAAGTTGCCAACTTTATTGTCGATGTTCTCAACTAAATCTTTTCAGCAAAAATATGGCAATATCGTGAAATGATCAAGTATGACACATGGAATGGACCTGCTATCCCCGTTTAAATAAGAAAATCTCATTTCAGTAGGCCTTTAAGGGGTAATTTGTAACCTACACAGTTAAAAAGTGTTAAACCCAAAAATATAACAAGAACACCATCAGTATGTTATCATTAGTTGATTAACATAACATATATTGTACTGTATATTGTACTAGTGTCCATATTTTTCCCAATTACTAATTATATTAAATACTAATTTCTCATCGGCTCGTGCAAAAAAATGCAACTAACAAGTTGCAGTCTTGTTATGATAGAATATACATTCAATGATGGCTGTTAGCAGCGGCACGGCAGTACATTTTGCCACATTGTTTTTACTAGCTAAAAACCGTAAACAAAGCTAATTTGTGTGCGTTACGTAATTACATGCTAAAAGTCAAAGGATGGCGGGGTATAATCTGGAAAGATTGCAAACAGCCTCTTTAATCCAACATATTATAAAATAGAGGCCATAAACAAAAAAAATTATAATTTCAAATCCAAATGGCAATTTTTTGTTATTCTGGTTCTAAATCGATTCATAATTTGAGAATTTATCTTTTTTTTGGGTTAATAATACATTTTTGGATCAAATACATTAAAAAGCTATTATAATAAAAATAATAATTATTATTGATACTTTTGCTTTTATAATTTTTGTTTTACCTTTTTGTAAGTATTGTATTTAGTAATAGGAAAGAAAATATGCACACCAAATAACGTTACAACAATCGTGTTGGGTCGAGAATCGATTCAGAATCAAAACGTGAGTTCTCAAAGGTTCCCACCTCCATTAAATATTACACAAATTTGGGTCGTCACCTGTAACACAAAGCTAGAACGTGGATGTTTTGTTGAACTAGCTTAGCATACGGTAAACACATACGCAGAATAGCTAAAAAGGGAACTGCACTTTTTCGGATTTTTTCTTATTGTACACAATCCTTGTTAGAGACAGGAACACAAATGTTTTGGGGGTTTTTTGGATTCAAATTTGTAATACTTGGCCCGTTGTAAGTGGCTAGCAACGCAGTTAATGAGAGCAACCTATGCAGCCTCTTAAGTCGTTTTAAAAATACTTTCAAAAACAGCCAAAAATACTTCATTTACATTGTGTAACCTGTATAATAACTAAGCTGTAGCAACATTGTTATTGTAAGAGTGAACACTGAGGAACTCTTTTTCTAGCGTAAGAAAACATCACCTGGCTCACAGCGACACTCATGGTGCTACGGCAAGAGGTAAGCTACTGTTTCTGCATCTGCAGCTAAGAGTTTGTAATACACAACACAATGCATTAGGACACCAATCTGTACGGACTGAAAACATGAACACATACTACAGTATTTGTAAAGTATTATCCCACATTTCAGGTTTTCTTTGTACACAGCGAGCTCAACAGTGTAATGAGTTGTACTAAGTTAATAACAAGCATGATGTGCTGCATATGTCATGATCAATATTATGGTGACTTACTCGCTGGACAGTTGACTGTTTGGTCAAGCTGGCCCGAGATGTTTCCAGTTGATTTTTGATAGGTGAAAAAATGTTTCCACCACTACAGGGTTTGTTAGCGCAAACAGTTTGTCTGGCTTTGTGATGCAGTTTCTTTGAGCAGTGTCCTCCTTGCCAAATACTTTCCATCAATAATAACATTGTGTGCCTCTCAGTGACGCAGAGGCACTCCATTTCTGTCGACATGTTGGCAAGCTCAACATTTTAGTCACAACGATCCTGCCTCTCTATCGGCTGACGACGCTTGCCTGCTCCGGCCTTTCCCCCTCACTTTGTGCTCCCTCAGCTTCTACAAACCCCGTTTCCATATGAGTTGGGAAATTGTGTTAGATGTAAATATAAACAAAATACAATGATTTGCAAATGATTGTCAACCCATATTCAGTTGAATATGCAACAAAGACAACATTTTTGATGTTCAAACTGATAAACTTTTTTTTTTTGCAAATAATCATTAACTTTAGAATTTGATGCCAGCAACACGTGACAAAGAAGTTAGGAAAGGTGGCAATAAATACTGATAAAGTTGAGGAATGCTCATCAAACACTTATTTGGAACATCCCACAGGTGTGCAGGCTGATTGGGGACAGGTGGGTGCCATGATTGGGTATAAAAGCAGCTTCCATGAAATGCTAAGTAATTTACAATCAAGGATGGGTGAGGGTCACCAATTTGTAAGCAAATTGTCGAACAGTTTTAGAACAACATTTCTCAACAAGCTATTGCAAGGAATTTAGGGATTTTACCATCTACAGTCCGTAAAATCATCAAAAGGTTCAGAGAATCTGGAAAAATCACTGCACGTAAGCGATGATATTACGGACCTTTGATCCCTCAGGCGGTACTGCATCAAAAACCGACATCAGTGTGTAAAGGATATCACCACACAGGCTCCGTAACACTTCCTAAAACCACTGTCAGTAACTACAGTTGGTCGCTACATCTGTAAGTGCAAGTTAAAACTCTACTATGCAAAGCAAACCCCATTTATCAACAACACCCAGAAATGCCGCCGGCTTCGCTGGGCCCGAGATCATCTTAGATTGACTGATGCAAAGTGGAAAAGTGTTCTGTGGTCTGACGAGTCCACATTTCAAATTATATTTGGAAACTGGACGTGGTGTCCTCCGTAACAAAGAGAAAAAAAATCATCCGGATTGTTATAGGCGCAAAGTTCAAAAGCCAGAATATGTGATGGTATGGGGGTGTATTAATGCCCAAGGCATGGGTAACTTACACATCTGTGAAGGCACCATTAATGATGAATGGTACATACAGGTTTTGGAGCAACATATGTTGTCATCCAAGCAACGTTATCATGGAAGCCTCTGTTTATTTCAGCAAGACAATGCCATGCCACGTGTTACAACAGCGTGGCTTCGTAGTAAAAGAGTGCGGGTACTTTCCTGGCCCGCCTGCAGTCCAGACCTGTCTCCCATCGAAAATGTGTGGCGCATTATGAAGCCTAAAATACGACAGCGGAGACCCCTGACTGTTGAATGACTGAAGAGGAATGGGAAAGAATTCCACTTTCAAAGCTTCAACAATTAGTTTCCTGAGTTCCCAGATGTTTATTGAGCGTTGTTAAAAGAAAAGGTGATGTAACACAGTGGTGAACATGCCCTTTCCCAACTACTTTGTCACGTGTTGCAGCCATGAAATTCTAAGTTAATTATTAAATTGCAAAAAAAAATGAAGTTTATGTGTTTGAACATCAAATATCTTGTCTTTGTAGCATATTCAACTGAATATGGGTTGAAAAGGATTTGCAAATTATTGTATTCTGTTTATATTTACATCCAACACAATTTCCCAACTAATATGGAAAACGGGTTTGTATAACGAGAAGTTCATCCTACTCATATTCCGCTCCAAAAAGGTAAGGTCTACCATGATTAGCAAACACAGGCTTATGTTGTCTGAAGTAGAGAGTATGAGCATGGGGCGGCATAGCTCGGTTGGTAGAGCGGCCGTGCCAGCAACTTGAGGGTTGCAGGTTAGATTCCCGCTTTTGCCATCCTAGTCACTGCTGTTGTGTCCTTGGGCAAGACACTTTACCCACCTGCTCCCAGTGCCACCCACACTGGTTTAAATGTAACTTAGATATTGGGTTTCACTATGTAAAGCGCTTTGAGTCGCTAGAGAAAAGCGCTATATAAATATACTTTAGTAGAGTGGGTTTCTATGAGAAGCAGAAAGTGTGTTGCTACGGACTCTGAAATAAATGAGCCCAGGAAATAATTTGCATAAAATGACCAACATATGGTAAGTATTGTCTTATCTATGGGCTTCACGGTGGCAGAGGGATTAGTGTGTCTGCCTCACAATACGAAGGTCCTGCAGTCCTGGGTTCAATCCCAGGCTCGGGATCTTTCTGTGTGGAGTTTGCATGTCCTCCCCATGAATGCGTGGGTTCCCTCCAGGTACTCCAGCTTCCTCCCACTTCCAAAGACATGCATCTGGGGATAGGTTGATTGGCAACACTAAATTGGCCCTAGAGTGTGAATGTTGTCTGTCTATCTGTGTTGGCCCTGCGATGAGGTGGCGACTTGTCCATGGTGTACCCCGCCTTCCGCCCTATTGTAGCTGAGATAGGCACCAGCACCCCTCGCGACCCCAAAAAGGGAATAAGCGGTAGGATGGATGGATGTCTTATCTTTGTCCACGGGATGTTATATGAAACAACAATTTAGCTGTTTGGCAGCAATATGTTTGAAGGAGAAAAGGTGAGGCCTTTAATCCCAGGAACACCACTCCTACCGTCAAGCATGGTAGTGGTAGTATTATGCTCTCGGCCTGTTTTGCTGCCAAAGGAACTGGTGCTTTAAATGGGACAATGAAAAATAAGGATTACCTCCAAATTCTTCAGGACAACCTAAAATCATCAGCCCGGAGCTCAGTTGGGTGTTCCAACAGGACAATGACCCCAAACACATGTCAAAAGTGGTAGAGGAGTGGCTAAATCAGGCTAGGATTAAGGTTTTAGAATGACCTTCCCAAAGTCCTGACTTAAACGTGTGGACAATGCTGAAGAAACTAGTCCATGTCAGAAAACCAACAAATTTAGCTGACCTGCACCAATTTTGTCAAAAGGAGTGGTCAAAAATTTCGACTAAAAGCTTGTAAAAGGCTACCAAAAGCGCCTTATTGCAGTGAAACCTGCCAAGGGACATGTAAGCAAATATTAACATTGCTGTATGTATACTTTTGACCCAGCAGATTTGGTAAAATTTTCAGTCGACCCATAATAAATTCATAAAAGAACCAAACTTCATGAATGTTTTTTGTGACCAACAAGTATGTGCTCCAATCCCTCTATCACAAAAAATAAGAGTTGTAGAAATTATTGGCGACTCAAGACATATATATATATATATATATATATATATATATATATATATATACATACAAACAGGGTGTACCGCTATATACAACGTCAGTGTTTCCCACAGGTCAGGCATCTATTTGTGGTGGTGTGGTCGGGCGGCTAGGGGTGAGGGGGTGGGGGCAGCAAAGATGACCAAGAAGAACGCGGAGTTGGAATATAATTACAACACTTTATGTACATATTTATATACATATTTATACAATATTTACATATTTATATAATATGTAACTACACGCTCCGTTCACAGACAGAGTCCCATTACATTTATGAGCAGTCGAGCGAGTCAAAAGCCGAATTTGTTTTTTTTTTGTTTTTTTTATTTTATTTGTTGCGGCCGTAATTCTTTCGTGGCAGGCCGCAACAAATAAATGACCGTGTGGGAAACCCTGAACGCTAGTGGAGGTTTTTGAAATGTTTAAGAGTGCTTAAGGTAACAGAGCCACGTCTTATGACTGGGTTTTTTTTGTATGTTCAAAATACAAAAAAAAAATACATTTGTGTTCATCTCTCTCACAATGATTGCGATTGATAGGCAAAATAAAAAATAAAAGTGTTGTTCCCTTTTAACAAGCACAAGATTCAACAAGAATGACACAGAAAGGAACTCACCAGGTCACCAGACTCCGAGTATATTGCCTGTGAGACACAGAGAGCAGCTTTGGTAAATGCAGACCCAAAATGAAGGACTTGAAGGGTTTACCGAGTTTGGGATGTAGCCTATAGCTTGCACTTGGACTTTCCCAGACATGGAAAGTGTGTTTATTCTCTTTAGTGGGACTCTGTGCTTGTATTCCAACAGGTGAGCGCCATTTACTGCTACCTGTAGGAAATGAGTACAGAAGTGAGTACAGACACATTCTGCTTGACCTCCGACTTGTACAATTATTTGTTGTATGGTCTGTATCTGTCCGTAATAAACCATCAAAAGGTATTGTGAGGCAGATGCACTAACCCCTCTTCCACAACATAGATGTATAGACTAAATACGTGATAGTTGTCGCTGCCTGCTAAGTGATCAAATAAATAAATGTACCTACTTAGCGAACAAAAGAAAAAAACAAGTATGGAATTATATTGGTTTGCATGTAAAATGTCTGACACAAGCAGTGTTGAAGCATATTTACTTGTGCAAAGCTGTCCTCCAATAAGCACACAACTTTGGTCTTTTCTTGTATTTTAGCAAAGTAATTTACAAAAGGGGAACATAAACATGGTAGGTTATGCCACTAGGAACTAGCAGCTACGCAACAGCATAGCTGCACACAATAGCACACAAGCTAGACATACGTAATGAGTGTCCTTATTTGGACAATAATGCAGTTAAAAACGCCAAAAATAACCAAATACTTATATTTGCATATTACTTACACTTATTCCATGGAGATTTTGTACATGTGTTAGTGTATTGGTTTCCCCATTGTAGAATAAATAAAAAGTATATCCTATCAAACCTGTCCGCATCACTCAACTTACTACAAAACCCAAAAACAAAGAACTTGCTATATTGTGTAATTCATAAATAAAAACAGAATACAATGATTTGCAAATCCTTTTCAACCTATATTCAATTGAATGGACTGCAAAGACAAGATATTTAACGTTCGAACTGGTAAACTGTGTTATCTTTTGCAAAATATTAGCTCATTTGGAATTTGATGCCTGCAACATGTTTCAAAAAAGCTGGGACAAGTGGCAAAAAAGACTGACAAAGTTGAGGAAGGATCATCAAACACTTATTTGGAACATCCCACAGGTGAACAGGTTAATTGGGAACAGGTGAGTGCCATGATTGGGTATAAAATCAGCTTCCATGGAATGCTCAGTCATTCACACACCAGGATGGAGCGAGTGTAACAACTTTGTGAACAAATGCATGAGCAAATTGTTGAACAGTTTAAGAACAACATTTCTCAACAAGCTATTGCAAGGAATTTAGGAATTTCACCATCTACATTCTGTAATATCATCCAAAGGTTCAGAAAATCTGGAGAAATCACTGCACGCAAGCGGCAATGCCCGTGACCTGCAATCCCTCAGACGGTACTGCTTCTAAAACAGAAATCGGTGTGTAAAGAATATCACCACATAGGCTCAGGAACACTTCAGAAAACCACTGTCAGTAAATACAGTTTGTTGCTACAATGTAAAGCAAAAGCCATTTATCAACAACCCCCAGAAACGCCGCCAGCTTCCCTGCGCCCAGGCTCATCTAAAATGGACTGATGCAAAGGGGAAATGTTCTGTGGTCCGACGAGTCCACATTTGAAATTGTTTTTGGAAACTGTGGATGCCGTGTTCTCCGGACCAAAAAAGAATAGAACTATCCAGACAGTTATAGGCGCAAAGTTCAAAAGACAGCATCTGTAATGGTATGGGTGTGTATTAGTGCCCAAGGCATGGGTAATTTACACATCTGTGAAGGCACCATTAATGCTGAAAGGTACATACAGGTTTTGGAGCAACATATGTTGCCATCCAAGCAACGTTATCATGGACGCCCCTGCTTATTTCAGCAAGACAATGCCAAGCCACATTCTGCACGTTACAACAGCGTGGTTTCATAATAAAAGACTGCGGGGACTCGACTGGCCTGCCTGTAGTCCAGACCTGTCTCCCATTGAAAATGTGTGGCGCATTATGAAGCGTAAGATACCACAACGGAGACATGTGGAACAACTTAAGCTGTACATCAAAGAAGAATGGGAAATAATTCCACCTGAAAAGTTAAAAAAAAATGGTATCCTCAGTTCCCAAATGTTTACTGAGTGTTGTTAACAGGAAAGGCCATGTAACACAGTGGTAAAAATGCCCCTGTGCCAACTTTTTTGCAATGTGTTGGTGTCATTAAATTCCAAAAAATAAGTTTCTCAGTTCCAACATTAAATATCTTGTCATTGCAGTCTATTTAATTCAATATACCGTATTTCCTTGAAATGCCACTGGGCTAATAGTATGCGCCTGCCTTAAATTACTGCCGGGTCAAACTCGCTTCGCAAAATAATTAGCGCATGCTTAGTATTACCGCTTGGTCAAACTCGTGACGTCACGAGTGACACTTCCCCTGTCATCATTTTCAAAATGGAGGAGGCTGATTTCAATACCGGTAATTTGAAATCGCATTGTCCAGGGTGTACCCCGCCTTCCGCCCAATTGTAGCTGAGATAGGCGCCAGCGCCCGCCGCGACCCCAAAAGGGAATAAGCGGTAGAAAATGGATGGATGGATAAAGGGAAGAAGATTAAGAGCTATTCAGTAGGATTTAAGGTCAAAGCTAACATCACACTCAAATTTGTACTGTATGCCTTTGGTAAGTGCCGGAGGGAGAAGAGGTTTTAAAATAATTAGCGCATGCTTACTTTTACCGCATGCCTTTGGTAAGCGCAGGAGTGAGAACAGGTTTTGAATGAATTAGCGCCCCGGCGGCAATTCAAGGAAATACGGTAAGTTGAAAAGGATTTGCAAATCATTGTATTCTGTTTTTATTTACAAATTACACAACGTGCCAACTTCACTGGTTTTGGGTTTTGTACGTTCTAAGCCAAACTTAATGAATTATTGTGACCACAAAGTGTCGCCAAAAGCAAATACCACTCCACTTCAATTTATAGACAACATAAATCCATTCTGGGCAGTTAATAATACACCTAGTTTTTCTTTCCTACCACTGTTTTCTGTTGGACTAATTTCACTTGATCAAGCTTTTTCTAAGATTCCACACAACAAAATATTTAAATTATGTAAGATTCCGGCAACTAAAACCTTATCGCATCAAAATCGGTATCAGCCAATACTCAAGGATCCAACATTTGTATTGTATCGGAAGTGAAAACTTATATCGGGACACCCTAAAGTTCTCACAATCATTAATGGCATGACCGCAAGGCTAACTGGTTGTCATCTATCATTGTTATTTGCACTTATTAAAATAACTTTTTTGTTTATAATTAGGATATTTGTGTCTGCAATGAGATAGCGACTTGTCCAGGGTGTACTCCCCCTTCCGCCCGAATGCAGCCTGAGATAGGCTCCAGCACCCCCCGCGACCCCAAAAGGGACAAACGATAAGAAATGGATGGATGGATATTTGTGTTCCAAATTTGTAATCGCTGTGTTTGGCTCGCAGCCCATTGGCACATTTTCACTGCAAGGCAAAAGGTTTGGACACCCCAGGTTTAGACTTTTGTTGAAGTGTCCAAAGCATTTATTATTTTCTTGTTTCACAATGTTACTTTACATTCAAGTTAGCTTAGCGTCGTGGCTAGCATAGCTTGTCCTCTACTCCATGTGTGTTTCCACAACTTCCGCATTTTAGAACTGCATTCTGAGCCTTTGTCCATTGGTTCAGAATCTTTCATGTTTCAATCACGACACTTTCAAAAATAACATTTTTCCCACCTCTAAAACATTGGCATAGCTATGTGAGCTACAGTGCGAACACATTTTGACAGCAACAGCATGCTAGGATGGCCTAATCACTGAAGCAAAAAAAAATAAAACGTAAAGCTTCCATGTCTGTAACTGACTGATGGACAGTTGGCAGAGCTACACACTTTATTTTAAGATGTCCAACAAGAAGTAATGTTGTTTTTGTTTTTTATATGTGAACATTTTGGATTTTTTTCTCAGACTCCTGGGACACATATCACTGTATAACATCAAGAAAAAGATTATTTTGCATAATAGGGAACCTTCCACTCCCCACGTAATGTTTTAAGTGTAATTGAAGCAATATTAACAGTAGGGCTACTTAAAAAAATCAATTCATATCCAAATCACGTTTTTTAATCTGATTTTAAAACAATTTATAATTTACATTAATGTCTTGCATTTTTTTGTTTTTTAAGAATAACATTTTGGATTAAGAACATCAAACAACTATCATTGATTGCTTTTATACATGTTTTATTTTCCTTTGTTTAGTTTTGTACTTAATAAATATTGTATTTGTATGCCTTTTCAATTCTGTGTAAATTTCTATCCTAAATATTGTAAAGCTGGAATCAGGTTGGAGGGTTTTTTTGGATTAACATTTTGTGATTTTTGTAAATCCAATTATAAAAAATAAATGTTTTAGCCCAAAGCTGTGCGAATAAATCATACATCAGCAGACAAGAGGAGCTTTTGTAACCTGTAATCTGTTTTGAAAAGGATTTATCATAACTTGCATACCAAATACCAAACAATATATTACGAGAAATGTGTCGAATCGAGGATTGATCCTAAATCAAATCGAATTGTGAAGTGCCCAAAGATTATTGCCTCTAATTAAGAGTCATGCAAATGTACATATAAGTTACCCCTGTTAGTAAACTTTAAACACACTTAGATTTTAACATTCTTAAATGTCTCACAAAACATTCAGCCTCAATTTAAAAAAAACAAGAGATGACAATGACACAGGACAGTATGATGTATATTCTTTTTGTAAGCTTTTCTTCTCTTAACACCCCCTTAGTACTGCTCCTTGGTGTAATTTCAAGTTTATCACTGTATCCCAAAACAAACCATCTGACCTTGAAGGCATCCTTGTGCACCAGGATGATGGTCTCGAAAGAGGCGCCACACTTGTAGGGCAGCCGCGGCATCGTTTCCTCTTGACCCCACCTCTCCTGCAACAGGGAGTTGCATCGCACGCAGGGTGAGCCCTTGAAGCAAGGGCTATAGTGCAGGGCCACGTCGGAGCGTGGCTTGGTGCTGCCGCCACAGGACAAGTCAATCTGAAACCTCATAAGAGCATGTGCACCAAGGATGAATTACACCGCTACAGAAAGCAGGAGCTATTGCCCTCCAGATCGAGTGCAAAAATCTTCCACAGAGACTATGTGAAATTGCAGAGGGGTTGTCAAATTTTTGGTTGATTTACACCACTAAAAACGTTTATATATATATATATATATATACTGTGATGAGGTAGCGACTTGTCCAGGGTGTATGCCGCCTTCCGCCCCATTGTAGCTGAGATAGACACCAGCGGCCCCCTCGACTACAAAGGGAATAAGCGTGAGAAAATGGATGGGATATATATATATATACATATACATATATATATATATATATATATATATATGTATATGTATATATATATATATATATATATATATATATGTATATATATATATGTATATATATATATGTATATATATATGTATATATATATATACATATATATATACACATAAATATATATATTTCTAGCTCACTCTTCAGATTGCACCGTCTTGTGGGCGGTCTTATTTATGTGCCTCCACTTTGATAGTGTCTTTTCCCCGCCATCTTTGTTGTTAATTTTTAGCGCTCCATAGGGAATCTACTGACAAATTTAAGTCAGAGCTATTACTAATAACTACTAATTTGTATTAGAAATGGCAACAGCGGAGGATGCATGTGCAACTGCTAGTCAGTAAAAGGATAGAGAAAAATAAGGTGCTTGTGACTATTTTGGACTACGATGGCGGACACTCACAAAGCACTTTGGGTGAATCTCTACCATATATGATGTTACCAATGGCAAAAATGTCCCCGTTTGGCGGGAGCATGAATGAAGGCACAATTGATTTATAAATATAGCCACCAGGCCTCCACGGTTTGATTTTAAATTTTCAAGACTTATGCAGTTCCCAAATACACCCGAGCAGGTAATGATGGGTAAGAAAAATTGGCTTTGCATAAGGGCTCCTTTAAATCCACATTAACGTTGATCTAATACATTGAATTGCAGATTATAAAAAACAGCGGAATGGTTGCCCAACTCACTGCAAAACCATCAATTTTTCCATTTTCTACTGCTTGTCTCACATGAATAGTTATATAACTATGTTCCTGTTAGCATTCAAAATAGCCAGTTATTAGTACTCTAATTTCCGGCTAAAAATGAGGACGCTAGTTGTCAGCTAGCAATTAGTGCAGCCTTTGCCAACTAGGGATTAGTGTGTTAGTTATCAGATAGCGATGGATGCACTAGTTGTCAACAGCCAATTAACGCGCCAGTCAGCAATTATTGATTGATTGATTGAGACTTTTATTAGTAGATTGCACAATACAGTACATATTCCGTACAATTGACCACTAATGGTAACACCCAAATAAGTTTTTCAACTTGTTTACTCAATTCATGGTACAAATATAAACTATCAGCATAATACAGTAATCACACAAGTTAATCATCATAGTATATACATTGGAGTATTTACATTATTTACAATCCGGGGGGTGGGATGTGGGGTGGGGCTTAGGTTTGGTTGATATCAGCACTCAAGTCATGAACAATTATATCATCTGAGAAATGCACATTGAAAAAGTGAAGGTCTGACTTTATAGGATATGTACAGCGAGCAGTGAACATAGTGAGCTCAGAAAGCAAAAGAACAAGTATATACATTTGATTACCGGTAATTACAATCCGGGGAGGTGGGATGTGGTGGGGGGAGGGTGTTAGGCTAGGGTTGTAGTTGCCTGGAGATGTTCTTTTAGTGCGGTTTTGAAGGAATATCGAGATGCACTTTCTTTTACACCTGTTGGGAGTGCGTACCATGTTGATGTGGCATAGAAGGAGAATGAGTTAAGACCTTTGTTAGATCGGAACTAGGGTTGGGCGATATATCGATATACTCGATATATCGCGGGTTTGTCTCTGTGCGATATAGAGAATGACTATATCGTGATATTCGAGTATACGTTCTCATGCAGTGGCTTTTAGCTACGGGCATTACACTACAGGCTCTCCTCACTCTTTGTTGTCTCTCCTTCTCACAGCAAGCGCACCTTCTTATACACGTCACTACTGACACGTCATACGTCACATACGTATATGCCCTCGCGGAGCAGAGAGATAGCGGCATGGGTAACGTTAGCTGTGGTACTAACGGTAATACGAGAGAAAGAAGGTGCTAATCTGGTAACAAATGAAGGAAGAATTAATTCTCAAGAAAAACAACTGGGGGTCCATCGTCTGGCTGTGATTTGGTTTCAAGTGGGAATATGTCCAACAGACAACCGTAATTTGTCAAGTGTGGTGCTAAAGCGTTGCTACCAAAAGTAGCATTACTGCGAATATGTAGCATCATTTGAATGGTCACCTGCTAGAGAATGAAGTGTAGTTACTCCGCATGTCAGCGTATCCATACAGTGCCATAAGCCCACAAAATCATGCACAAAAGTGCACTTTATTTGTTTTAAACTATTGTAGTGGCGTTCTGTACAAAAAGTGCACTTTAATTTAGTGTTGTTTTGATACGTCATCTTAGTGACATCTTGCACAAAAGGGCACTAATAGCTTGTTTTAAAATGTCTCTGACAATCTTGCACTTTCTGTTTTGGAAATGACATGAGTGTTTATGCCACTGCTTAGTAACTGTTTAATAAATACAGTTTTGGTCAATTGACTTAGTTGTGATTTCCCTCTCTGCATGACAGTTTAAAGGCCTACTGAAACCCACTACTACCCACCACGCAGTCTGATAGTTTATATATCAAGGATGAAATATTAACATTGCAACACATGCCAATACGGCCTTTTTAGTTTACTAAATTACAGTTTTAAATTTCCCGAGAGTTTCGCCTTCGAAACGTTGTGTAATGATGACGTGTACGCAAGACGTCACGGGTTTTAGGAAGTATGAGCGCTGCGCACACACACAGCTAAATGTCGTCTGCTTTAACGGCATAATTATATAGTTTTTTGGACATCTGTGTTGCTGAATCTTTTTCAATTTTTTCAAATAATATTGGAGAAGTCACAGTAGAAAGATGGAGTTGGGAAGCTTTAGCTTTTAGCCACACAAACACAAGGTGATTCCTTGTTTAAAATTCCTGGAGGTGAAACTTTCCTATGGATCAGAGCGCGGTCAAGAGAACATGGATCCCGACCACATGTCAACCAGCAGGTTTCGGTTAGAAAATTGTGGTTAAAAAGTCAGTTCTTACCGGAGAAAAGCTGAGCTTGTGCCGTCCATAGCTCCCGTCGACTTCCCTGAGACATTGGCTTCAAGACACCCGTGGAGACACCCTTCCGATTATCAGGTAATGTTAAACTCACTAAAACACTAGCAACACAATAGAAAGATAAGGGATTTCCCAGAATTAACCTGGTAAATGTGTCTAAAAACATCGGAATCCGTCCCAATGCAATCGGGTTGGTTTTTTTTTAAACTTTTTTTTTTTTTTTTCTAGTCCGTCGCTATCAATATCGTCAAACACAAATCTTTCATCCTCGCTCAAATTAATGGGGAAATTGTCGTTTTCTCGGTCCGAATAGCACTTTTTGTTGGAGGCTCCCATTAAAAACAATGTGAATATGTGAGGAGCCATCAAACATGTGATGTCATCGTCTGCGACTTACGGTAGAGGCAGGGCTTTTGTAGTAGCACCGAAAGTTGCGAACTTTATCGTGGATGTTCTCTACTAAATCCTCTCAGCAAAAATATGGCAATATCGCGAAATGATCAAGTATGACACATAGAATGGACCTGCTATCCCTGTTTGAATAAAAAAATCTCATTTCAGTAGGCCTTTAAAATGTTTTAATGTAGACACATAGAATCATCATAGTGCTGTGATTATACGTATCAAGTGTTCATACAAGGCTACGGCAAAATATCGAGATATATATCATGTATCGCGATATGTCCAAAAAATATCGACATATTTTTAAAAAGCCATACTGCCCAGCCTTAATCGGAACCCTAGCTAGTGATTAGTGCGCTAGTTGCTATTAAAAGTTATAAATGACGGCTCTATACTGTATTACTTAAGTATTTTAGTACACTATTGCGCAATAAAAAAGCAACTTTAGTACCAATTTAGTTAAAAACACATTCACAATTTTAGTGTCTGGGATCAGTCTGGGGGTCCCTGGACTGGAGATGTTGAAGACCCTGTTCCGGTGCATATTTAGGCAGATATCATTTCAATGTCTTCATTAGTCGTCTGTCATAGCTCACCTGTCAGCATCTGGCTGCACGGTGCCCTGGATGATGATGATCTCTCCAGGGTGTAGGCCTCCAGGTATAGACCCTGTGTATGGAATCACCTGAGGTGGAGAGGTTAGACCGTTTCAATATGAAATACGACGAAATATCTACAAGTTCATCTCTGCAGGATGACGGTACAAGACTAGCTGTAATCATGAGACCAACGCGGGCAATAACGTAACAACAATACAGTATCTCACCGGTTTCAGGACACTATACTTCGCATTTGCCACCGACATCGAGCTTCCTGTGTCAGTCTACAATCTACAGCTTAACAGCAAAACACGACGTGTTATGTTTTGGTGCTATTTGTGACCCTTTTTTTAAATCATCCAATGTGAAACAGGGACTATGACAACAAAGTGCCAATGGTCGCCATCCGAGCCGAGGAAACCACGCATGCGCAAAGCGGACATGTGACCGTGTTCCTTTTAAAAATGCGGTTCTATCGAAGTTCAACTAGGATTAGATATAAATATGCCCATTTGTGTATTTCCATCAAGGATGGTGCTTGAAGGGGGTATACTAATAACAGCGAACAAGGAGTTCTAATATAACCAGTAATTACATGAATTATTATTCTCAACCTTTTTTGGGAACATGGGCTTTTGCGCCCTCTTGCGTTTGTTTTCTAATAAGACGCCCATCAAATGTAGCTACTATTACATTGCATTGGCGGCAGAAAACAGTATTTATTTTCTATAACCATCCATCCATTTTCGACCACTTGTCCCTTTTGGGTTCTCGCTGGCGGGGGGGATCGGACCTGATCTCAGCAGCGTTCGGGCGGAAGGCATCGTACACCCTGGACAAGTCGTGACCTCATCACAGGGCCAACACAGATAGACAGACAACAT